>NC_142695.1:31035265-31189550 GCF_029641045.1 Salvia hispanica
CATATCATAACTCATATTTATGGTGATAACCTAATAACCCTCATTTTATGGACGAAAAATATCATTTTATGGAACAGAATATCATTTTATGGAATAAAAGTATCATTTTATGCATGCTGAAAAAATATCATTTTATCGTGTATAAATATCATTTTTAGTAAAAATGATACTTTTGACCCATAAAATGATAGGGTTATTAGGTTATCTTCTGAAACTATCATTTTATGCACCCAAAGTATCATTTTATCAGGCAAAAGAACCTTTTCTTCATTTAAATAAATCATCCAAACACATAGCAACACACACACAAACACAACAAAACACACACAGACACAAACACAGAGACACACACAACAACACACACAAACACAGCAGCAGGACACACACACACAAACATAAAGTATCATTTTAGCACATGAAACTATCATTTTATAATGTAAAACCATCATTGTATCTACACAAATATCTTTTTATTTACCCAAATAACTTGTCACTTAAGTAGAACAAAACACTATTCACAAAGTATCATTTTATCATTTTCAGAAACTATCATTTTATGCACCCAAAGTATCATTTTATCAAGCAAAAGAACTATTTCTTCATTTAAACAGATCATCCAAACACATAGCAACACACACACACACACAGCAAAACACACATAAACAAAGCATAACACACACACAAACACAGAAAAACACACAGCAGCAGCGCACACAACAAAATGTAAATCTAAATGTATAGATTGTTCCAAATATTGTCATGCATAAATGATATTGTATAAATATAAGAAATATCTACACTAAAAAACTATAGTATCTAAAAAAATGAGAAAATCTCCAGCAAAATGATAAATCGAGCAAAATCAAAAGTGAAATAAGTAATAAACTTCATCCAACCTTTCTTCGATGATGCTTTAGCGTTTTCCTTCGACATATTCCAGAATTGGGATGATTTTTCCTTCGATTCGTAGGGTTTCAAATGTGATTCGGAGGGTTTGACTGTGAGAGAAATTGAATGATAGTTTTATTTGATAAAGTGATAGTTTTGGTGGATTAAATCTAGACCACATTTTAAAAATATGTGGTGGAGATTTAGTTATAGGGTTATCACACAAATTGGGGTTGTCATTATAATGCACCCCTATATATATATGTATACTATCATTTTATCAAATAAAACTATCATTTTCGGATATATTAAGGGCAAAATTGTCATTTCATTTTAAAATTGGGTGGGAAAGAAGAAAACTTGAATTAGACGCTTCATTCAATTTCTCTCACACTCAAACCCTGCATTCAATTTCTCTCACAGTCAAACCCTCCGAATCACATTTGAAACCCTACGAATCGAAGGAAAAATCATCCCAATTCTGGAATATGTCGAAGGAAAACGCTAAAGCATCATCAAAGAAAGGTTGGATGAAGTTTATTACTTATTTCACTTTTGATTTTGCTCAATTTATCATTTTGCTGGAGATTTTCTCATTTTTTTAGATACTATAGTTTTTTAGTGTAGATATTTCTTATATTTATACAATATCATTTATGCATGACAATATTTGGAACAATCTATACATTTAGATTTACATTTTGTTGTGTGCGCTGCTGCTGTGTGTTTTTCTGTGTTTGTGTGTGTGTTATGCTTTGTTTATGTGTGTTTTGCTGTGTGTGTGTGTGTGTTGCTATGTGTTTGGATGATCTGTTTAAATGAAGAAATAGTTCTTTTGCTTGATAAAATGATACTTTGGGTGCATAAAATGATAGTTTCTGAAAATGATAAAATGATACTTTGTGAATAGTGTTTTGTTCTACTTAAGTGACAAGTTATTTGGGTAAATAAAAAGATATTTGTGTAGATACAATGATGGTTTTACATTATAAAATGATAGTTTCATGGGCTAAAATGATACTTTATGTTTGTGTGTGTGTGTCCTGCTGCTGTGTTTGTGTGTGTTGTTGTGTGTGTCTCTGTGTTTGTGTCTGTGTGTGTTTTGTTGTGTTTGTGTGTGTGTTGCTATGTGTTTGGATGATTTATTTAAATGAAGAAAAGGTTCTTTTGCCTGATAAAATGATACTTTGGGTGCATAAAATGATAGTTTCAGAAGATAAAATGATTCATGCTTTGTTTTGTATCACCAATTCATACCTTATTCGATATCCTAACTTCCTGACCTTTTACACTTGAGAAGCCATGATCTACTAGTAAAACGATTTTGGTTTAGAAAATTTTGTGCAGCATAATGCATATCCGAAGCAGTTTATTTGAGCGTTGATTTTGTGAATAGTGTTTTGTTCTACTTAAGTGACAAGTTATGCTCTCTCTGCTTTTTTGAACTCATTGAAATTTAGAAAATGATAGTTTCAGAAGATAAAATGATAATTGTCCTTGATAAAATGATTGTTTCAGATTATAAAATGATAGTTTCATGGGATAAAATGATACTTTGACTTTATATAATGACATAAACTGTCTAACACACTGAAATCTTTTGTGTATTAGGAAAGAACATTCGTGATGTTGATGATGATGAAGTAGAACATTAGCAGAACAAGTAGAAAATATAAGAAATAAGAAGAAAAGAAAGAATGATGATGCAACTGATGGTAAGACAGCTTCAAGAAGGGCAAGGAAAAAGTTGTTCAAGATAGTACAGTCATTAACACAACAACTTTGGCAGGAAGAAGGAATACTGACTTCTTCGTTGGCATGCTTGAATCTCTAAACAAGAATCAAAGAAGAGTTGTTCAAGAGATTGGGTTTGGCGCACTCCTAAACTTCAATATAAGAAGTTTCCCAAGAGCATTGGCGTATTATCTGATCTACAACTTCAACCATAAAAGTTCATCAATTGAGATGAATAGTGGGGAATCACTGTTTTTAGATGATGAAGATTTCACATAACCCTTGGGTTTCCGTTTGGATCTTTACCTATCAATAGAATCAAATTTCAGAAAAATATCCACATCAAAACTAAAATTGCTAGATTTTGTAAAGGTGGAGAGAAAAAAATGGTGCCAAAGTATGTTGTGGAGCATATGGAGAGAGACAAAGAAGGTGGTGAGTTGTTTAAATGGACTTTTATGGTTCTCATGGAGTATGCCTTGATTAACACTCCTGCTGATGGAAATATGAGGCCAAAAATTTTAGATTACATAGCTGATGTTGAGAAGATCAAACATTATAATTGGTGTAGCTATGTCATATCTAGATTGCATGAAACACAAAAGAGGTGGAAAACCAACACAGCAAAGATATTTACCAGGCCAGTTATCTTTGTAGTGGTAAGAATATATATTTGTTTTCCATTGTCTATGAATATATTTACAGAAAAACTAATATTTAGTTTTTGTTCAATGTAGGCTTGTTACGTGGACAGGATTGTCTTTGAAAAAAAATGGTGCCAAGATGTTATCCAACAGTTAAAGGATGGACTGTCGAACTATTGAAAGAAAGACAAAGAGCAGAAATGGACAATTCAGATTTTGGTCTGGGTCATAAGTATGACCGATATAAAAAGCAGTCACGTGAAGAAAATGATGAAGATGACGAAGATGATGAATCTCAAGATGTAGAAGTTTTGAAGACAAATGATCATGATGAAGAGGGGACAACCAGTGAATGGGAGAATTATATGAATGGAATGGAGCTGCCAAGGATGTTAAAGCCTCAATGTTGAAGATTGTTGATGTCCTTGAAGCAGCGCCGGATAAACTTAGGAATCTCAATAGCTTTAAAATAAATTGTGATACAATGAGAAATGCAATGGGATTGAGAGAGGAAGGTGTGTAGCATGTTATAGAAAGTCAGAATACAATGACACAGGCTATAAACAAAGATGAAACTGATGATCCTGAATGGATTGATATCATGATTGAGCTAACTAAAGCTGCTGAGAGGACATATATACTGAAAAATAGGAATGAGTTCCTACCTTCACTCTGATACCTGAATATGACTACAGTCCTAATGAGAATGAAGATTTTAATCGGGAAAAGGATATGGAGAAGGAAAAAGATGATGAGGTGGAAAATGAGCAAGAGAAACAGAATGAAAGTGAAAAGGAAATGGCTAAAAAGCAGCTCGAAAAGAAAAGAAAATTTTTATTTATTTATTTATTTTTTTTATCAAACACCTTTACGGTGGAGGGTGAAGTAGGCCCCTCGTCCCCTTTATATCATCCAACGAAAGATTACATAAGACCATCTCAAAAGTGGACTGTCTTACAACCAGGCACCAACCATTACAAAACTAAACTTAATCAAAACATGGCCGAAACATCAGCAAACCTACGGCAGAAAGATTAAAGATTAGAATCGAAAATTTGGTAGTCCCCATTGATCCAGCCTGCACAGCACTTTCACCCTCGCAGGGACCGAACTCCTTGTGTAAACGTTCATTCTTCCAGACCCCACACCCACACCAGCAAGGAAATCCGCCGCTTTATTTCCCTCTCTGAAAATATGAGTTACTTTCCAATTAACCTCATCCAGCTCTCTCCTGATCTTGGCGAATTCAGAGCAGACCGAAGCTGCCCCCAGCTGATCTGTCGCCAGCCATCGCGCCACGACCTCCGCATCGACCTCTATCCAAATCTGACTCCCATGTTGTTTAGCCATCAAGATGCCCAACAGCACCGCTGAAACTTCCGCCTCCAGACCCGAGCTACCCTCCAAACCTGCCGAGAACGCAGCCAAGATCTCTCCCTTGTGATCTCTCACCAAACCCCCTCCACCAGCACACTGCGTTGACTGCGAAAAGGCTCCATCAACATTGAGTTTGATCCAAGACTGCTCTGGAGGCCTCCACTGTACCCTCCCAACTTTCCTTCTTCGAACCTCGCGAACTGAGCTGTTCATAATATCCAGATCTGGGCAACAATCCCTCCACTGGTCAGGTCCTATCAACTTAGCTAAAGCCAAGTTCCTCACTTGAGAGATCACCCTCTTGATTATATTCTCTGCTTTGAACGTCGTATCTCTATGAACATTACCATTCCTTTCTGACCAGATGAACCAGAGGATAAAGCAAGGCACAACAACACAAAGGTGATGGCTCGACCCAACGCCCAGATGTCTTTGCCACCATCTAAATCTACGTTCCATGTTCTCACCTATCTCCTCAAACCGCGGCACCTGAGGGAACCAGCTCAAAGTGTTGCCAAACCCTTCGTGCCGCCTCTCCATTCACGAACAGATGCAGTCTAGATTCAACATGTGGCTTCATACAACACCTACACTTCGAAGCTAAATAGATCCCCCTCCACTGCATCTTTGTATCTACTGGAATTCTGTTGGCCAAAAGACGCCAAAGAAACATAGAAATCGACGGGCTGATACATTTATCCCAACTAAGCTCATATATCAATCGCTTCTCAGACCTATTTCTCACCAAGTCCCAGGCCGACGCTAAAGAAAAATTACCAGACCCGGTAAGCTTCCACCTAGCCCTGTCCTTCATCCTCCTGTCAAAGGGAACTTGTAGAATCCTCTCAACCATCTCATTCGGCAGGCCCACCTCCTCTGCTAGAAGCCACAGTTCCATCTCGTTCCATTGATCTCCCTCCCATAAATCTTTTACTTTAAGCATCGGAAGGTCTGTTCCTGGACTGCACATATTTGCTAATGGGGAGTTTACCACCCAGGAGTCATGCCAGAAACTGATATCCCCATTTCCAATAACCCATCTAACCTGATCGCGACATAAACTAGCAAGCTTGAACATCCTCCTCCACATCGGGCTAAAACGATTGGACCGGTATGTCACCATAGGAACGGAAACTGAACAATACTTCTGATGCATATATTGTGCCCACAGGGACCCCTGTTCCCGAAACCTCCACCACATTTTAATGCTAAATGCCTCTACCGAATCTGCCAAGCTTCTAATACCCAAGCCTCCCTCATCCTTGGGAAGGCAGATCCGCTGCCATTTGATCCAGTGAGTCTTCCTTGAGGAATCACAAGACCCCCACAAAAAACGAGCTAACACTTGTTCAATCTGCATCAAAGCCCCTTTTGTAGGGTCTAATGCCTGAAATATGTGAATTGGTAGAGCTTCGAGCACACTTCTTATCAAGGTCAGCCGTCCTCCAAAGGATAAATGCCTATGGCTCCAGCTATGAATCCGAGCCGAAATCTTATGGCTGGTATCTCGGAAGGTATGGAGTTTGAAGCTGGGGCTCGGAGTGTTGTGGGGATGGAAGGGAGTGTTGGAGATAGTGCTGTTTCTGGAGTGTTGGGGTTTGACAGTGCTGTGGTGGTTTCTGGTGAAGAGGAGAGGTTGTCTGGAGGTGGGTCGGGTGAGGGAATTCCGGAGGGCGTTGTTGTGGATGTGGCGGGAGGAAAGGAGGTTAGGGATCTGGAGGAGAGCTGCTCCAAGAAAGCAGGGCAGAAGGAGCTGATTCAGGCAGGGTCCTCTCTGGACCTTGTGCTAGACATTGTGTCCTCACAACCCCTTCAGGAGATGGACTTTATTGGAGAACAAATTAGCTCGATTGCAATTGAGAGGGATGGGGGGAAGAAAGATTGCTTGATGGTGGAGCTAAATCAGGTGGAGGGAAGGGGGGAAGAGGGTGGCACTGAAATGGATGAGGAGTTTCCTGTGTTGAATAAAGAGAATTTGAAGTCTGTTAAGGAGAGGGAAAAAAATAGGGGGACAGGGAGAAAGAGGGGATAAAGGGGCCGAACTTTATGCTTAGGGGAAATATGGAGAGGAACAAAGTGGGGCACAAAGACTCTCAAGGCATTAGAATTGAAGGGAACAAAGGATCTGGAAGTATGAGTTATAAGGCATCTCTGGCAGATGGTGGATTTATGAGAGGAAACCTGCCAGTCAGCTTTGAACCAGAGAAGATCAGAAAGATGGGAGTAACGGGTGAGAGCTCTGGGCTCCCTTCAATCCATTTCTCGGGTATGGAAACTTCTTTCTTGGCTGAAAAGATGGGATATGCGGTGGTGGGTAAATTCTCTCATTCCATCCCTTCCTCACTTCATCTACAAAAGGCGTTTATGGGTATGAAATTCTTGGGCGAATTTTCATGGAAATATATAAATGCTAAACATGTTTTGGTTCAATTTCTCTTGATGATTATGCAAAGCTGCTAAGTGGACCTAATGGTATGCCTGTATGGTTTATTGATCGTCACCCCATGAGAGTTTTCAAGTGGACTCCGGACTTTGATCCTTTTTTTTAGTCGCCTATCGCAGCGGTGTGGTGTAACCTAATTGGACTTCCAATTCACTTGTTTGAAAAGTCAGCTTTGTTTGCAATTGGAAGCCTGCTGGGTGAGCCTTTGATGGTGGATTATGCGACGATTTCTTGGTCTAGATTGTCATTTTCCAGGTTATGTATTGAGATTGATATTTCCAAAACCCTAACTGGGGAGATCATCTTAGATTTACAGGGGAGGGAGGTAAGACAGATGGTAAAATGGGACCGCATCCCTCTATATTGCCAAGAGTGTAAACATGTGGGGCACTCTAGGGATGTCTGTTATGCGAATGGTCAAAGAGAGAAGCCTGCAAGAAGATTTTATAAGCCGGCTGCCGGTAATGGTTCTCGGGTTGGAGAGGTTGGGTTGGGTTCTGAGGGTGGGGAGTTGGGGCTGAGTACTGGGTTCAAGGGTCAGGAGTTGGAGGGGGTCTCTCTGAAGGAGGGTTTGGTGTCTACTGGGCTGATCTCTTCTAAGCCTAGTGGTGGGCAGGGATCTGAGTTTAGTGTGCAGGGGTCGCTGGAGAGGGAGGGAGGGGAGTTTCAGGTGCATAGTAAGAGGCGCGGGAGTCTGGGTAATGGGACGGGCCTGGTGGGGGGGGGGGACTAGAGCAGGGGCTAAGGGGATCCAGGGGGTTCGTTGGAGGAAAAAGGAGGTGGGGAGCCGCCCGGAAGCCCATCTGAAAATAGGTTCTCTGTGCTGAGTTCTTTAGCTATAGAACCGCATGAGGGCTCTTTTGGGGTTCTAGCAAGGGAGGCTCTAGCTCGGCCTCGCTACATGAAGATGTTGCCAAGCGGGGATTTTGATCCTGAAATTTACGAAGATGAAAAGGACTGGGGTTGTGAGGAGGAAATGGAGGGTGAAGCTAGGATTCTGATTGATCGAAATTTGGAGAAAAGAGGGGCTTCTACGGATTTGATAAAGTCTGTAGAGGTGGACCCTAGGATGAAGAAGGGAAGACTTGAGGGGGTAGCTTCACCTGCTGCTGTCTAAATGTCCCTAAACCTTTTGATCTAGAAGGCTTGGGGTGTTGCTAATACGAAGACCCAGAGCATCATCAAACGAATGGTCAAAGATAACAAGATTTCAGTATTGGCAATTATTGAGCCACTAATAAAACCGAAGCCGGATCTCTTTAGCAGGATCTTCGGTCTCCAGTTCAGGAGAAATAATTGTAATGGTCAGATTTGGATTTTTGCTGCAGAAGGAATAGAGGTGGATGGATGGGACGACTCAGAGCAGATCTTACATGCTCGGTTTGCGTCGCCTCTTTTACCGGCTTCCTTTTTTATTTCGGTAGCCTATGGAGAATTTAAACCCCCTGAATAGAGGTGGTGGTTGTAATAGTAACTTGTATGACTTGATAATAATGTTTTGTAATAGTGGTTTCGAATATAATCACCCAAGATTATCATTTTATTAGTCAGAAGTATCATTTTAGCAGCTTATATATCATTTTGTCAAGTTAAAATATCATTTTATCCGTTGAGAGTATCATTTTATCAGCTTATATGTCATTTTTTCCAACTTATGTATCATTTTATAAGGTTATTGTCATTTTATTTGCTGCGAGTATCATTTTTTCAAGTTAAAGTATCATTTTATCAATTTATAAACAAAAGAATCATTTTATGCGCTGAAAGTAACATTTTGTTAACAAAAAAGTATCATGTTTATAAGCCCAAAGTATCATTTTATTAAACAAAAATATCATTTTACACCAAAAATACCTAAAGTATATCAAATGGCTTCAATCTGTCTTCTCATTGACTCTACCACAATTTCTTGAATCATGCGACCCAGCTCATGACATTTACCACACCGTCGTAGAGACTTATTTGTTTTCCTTATTGCACTCTCCCTCTTTGCTACTCTGCCACTAGCTGATCCTTTGGTACTAACAACGTCTGGAGGATGTACGTCAATTACATCAGGTACTGTCATTCCATAAAAATCCTCAACCATCTTCTTCTTTTCAATGACGGAAGGTGCTCCACAATTTCCAAATATATGCTCTTCCAAATCATCAAGACCAACACTTAACAAAGACAAATGATCCATACTTCCCTCAAACTTTTGGACTAATTGATAAAAGTTGGAGAACAACTTTTTCTTCACTTCCTGCTTTTCATCCAAATCTGCAAGATAAAAGATAACATTATTACAATAAATACTATCATTTCTCTGACTGAAGAATAGTATTTTTACAAATAAGGTTAAAAATGGAGCACATGTTCAAATGGTTGTTGTTCCTAAGATGGTAGACCATGGGCTGCCTTTAGTAAAGAGTTCTTCAACCACCTTCGACCAAAATATTTCTCAGGAATGAGATTAGCATACTTATTCTTCAACAAACAAAATATATGACAACATAACAAACCAATTCTGGAAAACTTCTTACAACTACAGTCGAATGTGTCTTGCTTACAATCATACTTAACATCCCATGTTCTACCATATTGGTCCTTAACCTGTTGCATCTTGATGTTATCCTCAACAGTTATAGAAACAATCTCACATACCGTACTTATTTTCTAATGTACATGTTTGATAATAGAATCAGTGTAGATTGTAGATGCATGCTTCTCAATAGGCAATTGGGTTGACAAATAAGGAATAGTTGAGTAATCCAAGTAGTTCAATCGTGAATTGGCATTCCTTTTGTCACGCCCGTATTTTCTAAGGATAGAAAACACGGTTGATCGCGACTAGGGGATGATTAAAGAAGCGGGGAAGAAAGGGGGAAACACACATCTTTGACCAAAATATCTAAATAATTGAAATAACTTAGAAAACAACATAGTATCATTTCAACAAAGTACCAATTCTAAGAAATAAAGACTAGAAAGTAGACAATTTTGAAAAGAGTTAGGTTCTCAATACTAAAACAATTTTAAAGAAAAGACACCTAGCGGAAGCGTTCAAGACACGGAAAATGCCGAGTATGAAGACACGACATATCCAACAATACTAAGCCAAACATAAATAATCCATGAATTCTGCTCAACATCCTCCACGCCCGTCGTCGCTCAATCTGCACATTAAGAAAACAAATATGCAGGGCTGAGTACTTGATGCACTCAGTGGACACATGCCAAATCAGTTTGTCAAGCCATACCGAGTGATCTTGGGGGTCTTAAATGAAAAGAACCCAAGTCACTAAAAGCATTTTCACATAATTTTCGGTTGCAACCATTTTCCATCCACATCACCATCACCATATCTGAACATACATGACAAGGAACGTGGCCACGAACCAAGTCACTAGACCGGCCAACTCCAATGAGATTGCGCACGATCTACTGGGTGTACACCAGTCCGAGCAGGGTTTGCGGCCCTACTGGGACCCGAATTCGTTAACAATACATGGCATAGCCACTTCAGATAGGTTCATTCAAATCCAAAACATGGCAAGACAAACATTTTTCACCTTCTTTCACATAGTAAAAATATTTAGAACATAGTCCTTATTTAAAACGAAAGCCCACCTCAATCGCTTAACTCCTCAAATCACTTTCCGTTTCCACCGCAAACAACGTGCACAAGTTTACCCTTTTCGAAATAACACGATATGCAAAATTAGACTTTGCAAGGTAAATTAAATTAAAATGATGCATGCATCCTATGTGTGTGTGTTCTGCCTGTCCTTTACTCCTTCGTAGAGAAGCTCCTTATTAAACTCAGTCCACGGATAGAATTGGAAATAAAGAGAAACCAGATTCATCAATTACATACTATAGTCTCAGACATCACTTAATCTTTCGATCATCACTAAACTGAAATAAATCAAGTATGTAAATTCCCATAAATTCCACTTATGCAAACTTAATTGGTCAACCTATAAAGAAAGAATAAGAATATGCAATTTAATATACTCCAAGCACCACACGTAAATACTCCCTTCCCAACACATATCTATATTTAACTAAAGGCCCAAAATTTGTAAGTAAATTAAATGAACTAAAATATACTCCCTGCCATCATCAACGTATCTCTCTCCCTTTACATTCCAAACACTGCAACTCTCTCTCTCTCCAAATCTCCACCCAAAAATTAGAACCATTCATCTCTTCTTCCTCTCTTTTCTAAAACACTCCACAGAAACACAAATCTCGGCTCCCACCATCTCTCTCTCTCGTTCGTTGCTGTACCAGCAACAGCCGCTGCCAACACGCTGTCTCCGTCGCCGCCGCTGTCCGCCACCGCTCCCGGCGTTCAGCTCCTCCGTGGCAGCGCCGGTTCACACGACAGACAAGTCCCTCTCCCCGTTCCCCCAAAACTTAAACCTTTTATTAATTTCTAATTGTTCGATTCACACATTGTTTTGGGCAGGCAAGCGAATTTTAAAAATTTAGATTGAAGAGAAAACAAGAGGGCAACTTCTACTGGTATTAAAGATTGAAACTTTATCAAGAAAAATCATTCAACAGTTTCAGAAATTCTATTTGGTGGACTACCGTGAATGTATGGAACTATGAAGTATGTCATGGAATAAAAGCTGGAGATTAGAGGCTATACCTTCGAAGAGAGAAAATCTAGTCGCAGGGAGGATTGATTTCACGGTAAGTCTCGGTTCTCCTCTCAACTGTGATATCAAGAAATTATGCTATAGAACAGTGTAGGAAGATTTTTGTATACAAAGGAATGAGGAGAAATTACCTTTGATGGGAGGAAGAAGATAACGGCAGACAGCAGAATGAGAGATTGGGATGGTGGAATTAAAGAATATACTCCATATAGGAAGTAGTTGGAGATTTTTCAGATTGGTGAAAATATGGAGAAAAGAACGTGTGGGAGAAGTTGGGGATATATATATGTTTGACCAAATATTTGATTAAATATTTGACTGCAGAGTTGAAGTTAAGAAATTAATTTTGTTGGGCTTCTCAAAAACTGGTCCCAACTAAAAGAAATAAAATGGCTAGAACTAGATAACAGTTATACGCCCAAATATTTAATTTAGAAAATTGATTAAATTGTGATGTTTAATTTAGTACTTTGGTATTATTCCAAATACTTGTAAATGAACGCCCAAATTTTCCCATCGACGAAACGCACATCATTCTCATCGACTACTTACACCACACGATTAACCAGCAACAATTCAAGCATTCACTATTCCGCAACCAATCAAAACAAAGACGGTATTTTACTCAAGGTCTATCACTCACTCGTTTTCAAAATAAAATCTTAACGTAAAAGCTAATAATAAAGGCGGGTGTTACACCTTTGATCTCCCACAGCATAATTAAAGAAATTGATGAACTGTACAAGATTTGCACGTGGCTTTGTGTAGTTTTTAAAAAAGCTATTCTCCGCTTCGGACATCGATGTAGTCCCAAGAAGCGACCCCATGGGAAAATTTCGAAAATAAGCAGGAACCCAAAATTCTCTATCTTCAAACATTGATCCAAACCAGTTCACGTCTTCTAATCCATACTGTTCCATTATATCATTCCATATTATATCAAACTCATCAGGCTCTAACAAATCAGACCAAACACATGCATTCAACTCTTTCTTGAACTCTTCATTACCAAGTAAAGATTTGGGCAACTTATCTGACACATTAACCATGATATGCCACATACACCATCGGTGCCTTGTTTGATCCCCCAATCTTGACCAATCATATGAACTGGTCTCTACCTTCACCAGCAAGTTTGATCCCCCAATCTTGATCAGTGATAATCAATTTGGGTGCTACCCCCATGCATCGAACAAAACAGCCAAACAACCAAGAATAGGAGTCTCTACCTTCACTTGATAACAAGCCAGCTCCAAATGTAACTGGTCTAGAATGGTTATCTTTTCCAGTGAATGGAGCAAAAATCATGCAATACCTTCAGAATATAACATAAAAATGAATTATATTTTCATGCATATAGAAAAGTATCATTTTATCAGCCAAAAATATCATTTTATCAACTGAAATATAATTTAATCAACAAAAAGTATCATTTTATCAACTGAAATATAATTTAATCAACAAAAAGTATCATTTTATGTCTTTTAGCAACAAAAGTAATATACATGTTAGTGTTGTATGTTGAGTCAAATGAAATTACATCTCCAAACATATGATAATTTCGTCTTGAAATAGCATCAGCCCAGAAGAGTCTAGTTAACTTTCCATGAGATCCTATCTCAATTTCATAATAGAAGGCATCAGATGATTCCTTTTGAGAACGCATATAATCAAAAATCATTTGAGCATCTGAACCATCAATATTGGACATAATATCACGATAACCATTTCTAATATCAATAATATCACATCCAACATTTTCAGGTCCACCCATTATCTCATTCAAAAGTTTGAATATGAGAGTGGGACCAATATTACACCTGCCACAATCCTCCATAAACCTCCAATGGATAGGATCCAGATTGCGATTGGCCATCATAAAATGTCTATGCTCATCCGCAACCATTAAGTGATTATGATACTCAACAAACTGATAAACCTCATATCCTATGCTCATGCCATCTGAAAAATATCTCAAGTTGAGCTTAGCAAGACATTCACACCTAAATGACCGACACCTACGCTTCTTAACAGTCAGTTGATTGGGATGCATGACCAGGTATAAAATTCTTAGAGCCTTGTCTGCTGCAAGCCAAATACTGCCACTTAGTAATACCTTGAACTGATTTGTTGCTCATTTTACGAATGCCAAAACCAACTGAACGAGCATAATGTTCATAGAAATCAACTGCTTCTACTAATGTATTGAATTTCATACCAATCATTGGCTTCAAAGCATCATCACAAATAGGAATGTACATACATACAAATCAGTAAAAGTATCATTTTATCAGAGTATCATTTTATCAGAGTATCATTTTATCCGACAAAACTATCATGTTATGCAGTAAACCTAACATTTATAAGCCAAAAGTATCATCTTAACACATAATCGGCAATACATAATATAAATAAGAATTTCAGTACATCAGAAACATAAACCAATCGACAACTAATATTAATCTAAAATCAAATTCAATACATGAGGCAAAACAATCAATAAATTAAAATATGAACACAATCTATAAGCTAAATAATAGATAATGATTGCTACCTTCGTTATTTGCTACAGACTCCATCGAAGCAAATTCTGACAGCAATTGAAGAGGTAATCAATGAAAATAAAAACGCAAAATTGAAAACATCTTCCCGATCACAATTATGCGAGAAATATGGAAACAAAATCTGGAGACTATGGAATAATGAACCAAATCGAAGAAAATCTGGAGATGTTGAAATAAAATAGGCGAGAAATATGGAAGATGAAGATGAGAGAATCGATCTGTTAGAAAGTGAGAGAATTGAGTTCAAACATAATGAAAGAGTGATACGAGTTTGGAGTAAAATTCAGAAATTAAATGAGGAAATTACATTTTTACCCCCCTTGCGCCTTTTTTATGAAGTAAATCTAAGTTTGAATCTCAACCACAAGATTATCAAATATGTGTGGTCCAGATTTGGTTATAGAGTTATTATGTGATTTGGGGGTTATCATATGATCACATCCATATATATATATATATATATATATATATATATATATATATATATATATAAAACTGTATATATATATATATAGAGTTTCGATTTATGTAAAACTCATTCTTAATACAAAAATACAGAACCAAGCATACATATGTCATTTTAGGTCATCGTAAGCTTATTCTTATGTCATTATAATAAGCATGACATAAAATGATCTTAACATGACCTCAAACCCAAATTTTATAATATGACCTAAAACTGCTTTTATAATGACCCACTGTGTTTTTCTTTAATTATTGACCATTAGATTGAAAAATCTCATGGTTAGGATTTGGTCTGGATTTTGTATTGAGATGCATTTTTGTATTGATCATTTTCCTAATTGAGAATTGAGATGCAATCTCAGCCACTCATCCAGAATATTTGTGAAATGTCAACAGCATGTAGTTTATGTCAACAGAGGGGCATAATTGTAATTTTATTTATTTATTTTTTAATTTTTTAAATTTTTTTTTAATTTTTTTAAATTTTTTTTTCAACTACATATAAAATTCATGTCAACTACACATCAAATGTCAACAACTTTATTCAATAAATACTATTTGACATGAATTGTACATGTAGTTGACATTATATTGTGTAGTTAACATGAATTGTATATGTAGTTGACATGGATTGTACACATAGTTGACATTATATGTGTGTAGTTGACATGAATTGTGTGTGTGGTTGACATGGATTGTACACATAGTTGACACTACATGTGTAGTTGACATGAATTGTATATGTAGTTGAAAAATAAAAATTTAAAAATTTAAAAAAAAATTTAAAAAAAAATTTAAAATTAAAAAAATTAAAAAAAAATTAAAAAAAATTAAAAATATTAAAAAAAAATAATTTAAAAAATTTTAAGAAAAATTAAAAAAAATATTTATTGAATAAAATTTATTATGATATTATCATTCTGCCCTTTCATAATTAATTAATCTAAAGATATTTTCCATGTGAAAAAATCTGGACCACTCATTTAATAAAAATGAGTGGCTGATATTGCATCTCATTTCTCAATTAGCATAAAAAATCTCAATTGATCACAACCCTATATATATATATATATATATATATATGTTTGTGTTAAAATGACAACACCTCTTAAAGTAACACCATACCACCATTCCTAGCCAATCATTTGTACATGTGGACGAATAATAAGCTGTCATGTGGCAATCATTAAAAATACTCAAGGGTAAATTTTCAAGGACTGCAATATCTAATACGATAGACTGCAATTTTTTCCGTCTGCAATATCTAATACGCTAGACTGATTGCAGTCTAACGTTTATACTATTGCAGTCTAGCGTGGTGTCACATTGTCACTTTAAGAGGTGTTGTCATTTTAATGCACCACTATATATGTATATACAAAGGGGAGTGTTATATTGCTAACTCAATACTTAATTGTTAACTACAACTAAATAGTAACCATTAGATATTTAAATTAAGGGCCTAGATCATCAACTCCGAAATATCAATACGATCAACAAAAAACGTCAATAAGGGTATTAAGGTCAATTTACAATAAATTAGTTGTAACTAACTTTTAAAAAATATCTCATAACTTTAAAACGCATATAACCTTCTTGATTTAAATTATTTTTTCGCACAACATATATCAAATTAAAGATAATTTCATAAGGATTCTAACGAGATCTCACTTGCATATATTCCGACGTCAAAATTTGAAAAAAAAATCGATATTTTTTAATTTTTTCGTACAGCACATATGTCAATATAGTATATAAAATATGTCAATATAATACATGTAGAATGTCAATATAAGCAATGTGTTATCATTCTCAAAGCAATGTGTTGACATTCTCAAAGCATCGTGTTGATATTTTCGAAACACTATATTGACATTTTCATCCAAAACCCTAATTTGGTTGTAGTTTTTTTTTATCTTTTTTTATTTAATTAATAAAAACAAAAATTACACGTGGCAAATTATAGACCACAAGTTTTCTAAAATCCTATGATCTTAAATTAGTTGTAGTTAGCAATTAAATGATGAGTTAGCAATAGATCACTCCATTGTGTACAAAACTATATTACTTTCGCATAATTTATTAAAACATCATTTTGATACTTATCTATTATTTTTTTTATATAAATGATAATTTAATAATTAATAGTAATAAAAATATCACACGTATATCCATTTACTCCCTCCGTCCCACTTTAGGAGTCTCGGTTGAGTTCGGCACGAGTTTTCAGAAATGTAAAGGAAAGTTGGTGAAAAAAAATAGTGGAATGTGGGTCCTATTTTTTTATATTAGTATTATAATAAAATGTGAGTGGATAAAGGTTAGTGGAATATGAAACATAATACCATTTATAGAATATTCGAACCGGGACTCTTAAAGTGGGACACCCCAAAATGGTAAACCGAGACTCCTAAAGTGGGACGGAGGGAGTTATACCTTACTCTCACCACCACTACTTCATTCTTCTCACCCCTCCAAGATGTTGCACCATCTCCGACGGTAGTGAGAGCCTCGATCCACGACCATCTGTAGAGCCAGCACAAATGCGCCTTTAACTGCCGGTGTATACATCATATCCGTGCTCCACTCTCCTCGACATTGTAAAATATGGAAGGGGAATGATTAAGTGGAGGCTAAAAATCAATATAGCAACATAACTTTTGGCTGTAGAATTTTCTCAAGTAGCTATTTTTTGTGATTCTACAATAATATGTCAAATTAGTGAGGATTTAGTTTTCTGAAAAATTTCGTTCTATGAGATTTTTTTTTTCATTTTTCTTGATTTTCTAGGTTAGTTTAGTTTCAATTTGAATTCAGTTTTAATTTGATGTTCTTGGTTATTTGGTTTAAAATTAGATTCAGTTTGGTTTAAGTGTTCTTGACTTTGTATGTTCTTGGTTATTTTGTTAGGCATTTAGATTCAGTTTATTCATTATTTATAATTTTGATCCTATTTAATTATGATGTTTTAGTTAATTTAATTTTAATTTAGGTTCAATTTTCTTAAATTTGGATGTTTGTTTAAACATATGTAATCAATGAGGACAATTTTATCTTTTCAACTCTTATTTAAATAGAAACCCTAAATTATATCGAATGCCAAACAACACAACAAAAATTTACATTTTACATTAATTTAAACTATTTAGCACGAAAATTCTATCTCATTATAACTATCTTGTTATATCCAAACTATCAAACCAAATGGGTATTTAATGAATAAACAACTACTCCTTCTCTCCGGCATTAGGAATCCCATTTTATGGTGGCACGGATTTTAAGAAATGTAAAAAAGAAGTGAGTGGAAAAAAGTTAGTGGAATGAGGGTCTCACTTGTATATACTCCCTCAGTCACATGTTCCTCACACTTTTCATTTTAGGCTGTAAATTTAGGATTGATTTTTTAGTATAATTAAATTAGAATTTTAAGTGTAACGAGACATCACTTAATAAAGGAGCTCTTAACTTAAACTAACATATTATGCATTAATTCTAACTTAAACTATAAATAGTGTAAGGAGTTTGTGACGAGCCGAAAAGCAACAGTGCAACTAACATGAGACGGAGGGAGTATTACTTTTAAATGAAATGTGAGTGGAATATGATAGTGAAAGGCAGACCGTATTATCATATATGGTAAAAGTGAACCAAGACTCCTATTCACGGACGGACTAAAATGAAAAAACGGGACTCCTATTCGCGGACGGAGAGAGTATCAACCAATGGACAACTTTCCCACCAAAAAGGGCATAATAGTGATTTCACCCAACTGGTCCTTTATATTAGTATAGACTATAGATATAGATATTACTCACATACCAAAGAGCCTACATTACAATCAAAATAAAGACATTTTAAATTTTTTATGCTTAATCACAACAAGTAGAGGAGGGATGAGACTTAGACCAAGCTTATGGTAAACTTTGCATAAAGTATGCTCTAAGAGCTTATCATCATATTACGTTATACACTATGAGAGTGAGCGATTAACACGCTTCCCAACAATACTCGTGAGCGCATGATTTCAATGTGATCAACGAACTAGTAAGGAAAGTGCATTGATATGTCTTGCTTGATTTGATTTGTGTTCTGTTATGCTAAAATGTATCTTTTCCATGATTTGAGGCAACTAAGAAGTCTAGTCCTTATGCATCCGCATTTCTTATTTCTGTTTCTTTCTTGTTTTGTTTTAAGGATATTATTTGGTCGGTAGTGAGTGCCAAATTTGCATTACATGTCTGTTTATTGCATGTGTTATACATTTTGATACTTTGGCATGTTTTATGAGAAATGTACAAAATAAAGCTAAAAAATGGACAGAAAAGGGGCAAATTCTGGAAACTAGATGCAGCAACCTTAGTTAGAGCCCATTTATACGTACATTTAAAGCTTTGAGGATGATTTTGAGAGGAGAGAAAGTGGTTATTTATAACTAGCATATATCTACAATAGTCTAGCCAAAAACTCCTCCTGACACATCATCATGCCCTTCCCACAGCCTAGCCACTGCTCTAGCCAAGTAACAGCCTAGCAATAGGCTAGCAATAGCCTAACCAATGCCCTAGCCCATTGGCTAGGCTATTGCTAGCCTATTTTGCCATTTTCGTCCGCCCTCCAATAAACGTCCCTTTTTGCCATTTTCGTCCGTCCACCAATAAATGTCTCATTTTCTTTTTTACTACATTTGGTAATGAACCCCGCATTCCACTAACTTTATTTCACTCAGGTTTTATTATAAAACCAATATATAAAAGTAGGACCTACATTTCACTAATCATTTACATTCACTTTACAATACATTTCCTAAAACTCGTTCTCGGTCAAACATAACCTTATATTGGTGAACGGAGTGAGTAATTTGAATTAATACGCCCTCTATTCTATAGTAGTGAAGATATTTCTTTTCGGCATACGATTTAAGAAAAATTGTAATATTAAGTAAATGAAGAATAAAGTAAGAAATGAAAAATGTAGAATTTATGAAGTAAAAGAGACAAATATGTCGACTTGTGTTAGAAAAAGACATGACTTTTCTATAATGGAACTTATTAAAATGGCAAATGACTACACCATTGCAAAACTGAAGGAGTAGTTTGTAGTCCGATTAACTCGTTTAATTAACCCGAAATCCGATCATTTAAGGTTAAAATTGAAAATTTCACCCAAAACCTGCTTAGCTGGACAGATTGCCTCTCTAGTTATTAGTGTCCCGTGCAAAATGTAAATCATCAGCTCCCCTCTCTCTGACTTGGATTCACTGAAAATGTTGGGCTTTGAAGACTGTGGTAAGCTGCTCCGGCTGCTCAGCGCCGGCGAAGACAAGACCGTCGAAGAAATCGTGGCGGAATTCAACTCCAAATTCCCTCGCTCTCTGCATTTTTATGCCTGCTCCGCCCTCGACTTCCTCACTACTGACCCCAAGGTTAGGGTTTTTCTACCTCTCGCTTTGATTTTTTTTCAATTCTTTCGTTGCTACTGTTCTATGTTAATTTGACATTGATTGAATTGATTATAGTGTATATTTGGCCGCTTGATTCTAAAATTCGCTATACGCCGAAATAATTTGTAGAATTGGATCAGCATTTGGAGTTCTTATTTGCGAATAGGATTAAGTTTTTCTGACTAGTTTGCAAGTTAGAACTGATCCAATGGAAAGCGTAGTTTTTCAGCAAGCCATGGAGTAGGCGAATTCTGAGTGAATTAAGCCTCTCGTCTTTTTTATTTGTGTATGAACTATAACTTTTAATTTCCCTTTGCCTTTTGCCTATGAGTGGCACAAATATGTGTTTTATGATTGAAACATTGTGGAATGTAAGCTAAAGTTTCAAGTCGTATTGCTGCAGGAGAAACTTCTAAATCCAACTCAGCGGTTAATTGCGTTTGCAATCATTCATCAAGCATATTCATCACAGCAGCCTTCCTCAAACCCTTTCATTTCCAAGCTTGTTGGTGTAAGTTTAGCATATCAGTTTGCATAAATCTTTCAGGTTTTGTTTTCACATAATGATAATCTGTGGTAATGATGATTCTTTGTCATTACTCACTTTCAGTAATTGTGTAGAGGTGTCTAATGCTTTATACACATATTCCACTGGAAAATATTGTTTTCACTGCAAGATGAGACTTTTCTTATCACAATTTTCAGAGCACCATTTCTCGTAGCCCTTCTACATTTGTGAAAGACTGAAAGTTTACTCTTTGCAGCTTATAAATTCCCAGTTTTCAATACTTTGATCACATAAATAGTGTTCCAAGTGCATTTAATGTTTAATTTCTGTATAAAATTAACTTGGCCACAGCTTAATGTTAAATCAATTTTTAGCAAATCTTCACAATTTTACCTTATACTACTAAGCTAATGGAATACTTTTTATTTGTTTGTCGATGAAGTTCTGTTTTAAGCACCAGTTGTAGTTTTGCTTAACAGTGACAGTGTTATCAATTTGCTTAACAATAGCTGCTCAAAACCAGGAGATATTTTTTAGAAGAATACATAATTCATATGTTCGTTATCGAAAGTCTCATCAGCTGAAAGTTATTAGTGCTTACACATTACCTCCCCATAGTCCCATAAAAGCACCAGTTGTAGTTTTGCTTAACAGTGTTATCAATTTGCAGGCAGCATGTGATGACGTAGCTGAAAAGTATGAAAGGGCATTTGTTCTTCTCTTGTTGAGCTCCACCAGTGTCAATGGCAGAGAGGTTCTTCAGTTATTTCTCTTTCTGTAGTTCCAACCTTGTCATGCTTGTCAGTTTTGCCATTTTTTATCTTTGTTTAGCTGTTTCCCACTTTAATGAGAAAGTCATGCCATACTTGCATCGGGAAAGGGGCCCCTCCTACGAAACGTCAAGTTAACATGCATTTAAGAGTATATATTTTACTTGCTAAGTTGTTTGTGTATCCACTTTCTGATTGTTATTGCTTCTGTGCAGTTTCTCAAGCAATCTGCGGCAGATTACATAAATAACTTTGATCTTTCATCTCATGTAAGTGTAGATGAATTTGATTTTCCAGTCCACACAAATAAATATTGCTTGTAGCCAACTATTGCCACCTATGCTAATTAGTAGCAGATATTCATTAAAAAAAAAAACTATTGCCACCTATGCTGAGAAAATATAGTTTTATACGCATTTTTTGTCTCTTTCTTTACCACATCCTTTATACATTTCGGTTGAACTTCCAGACCTTTCCTCAACGTGAGCAGTTGCAGCAACAATATTTTAGCAAAGTTCAGCCAGAGCCATTTAAATGCTTGTTAAAGGACAACTCTGTGAAAAATATAGTGCCTGATCCTGATGTGCCCCGTGGATGTGATAGTAATTCATCTGAGTACGACTCTTACTAGTGACTTCGTGTGATTTTACAGTGATATTCTTCACAAGAGCTCACTTCCTTCACATGATTGTTTTGAATTAAATGTTTTTCTCTGTCTTGGTATTGGAATTCACATCTCAGGTTTGATCCACAGCCTGGAGTTACATCTAAAATTGGATCTGGGAATAAAGAAGAAACTATAGTCGGGTTGTTGTCCTCTCTTTCACTAGATGGATTAGGTCCACAATGGATAAGGCCGCTCCCTCCAAGGCTTCCAGTAATGGATGGAGAGGTAATGTGTAAGCACTAATAACTTTCAGCTGATGAGACTTTCGAACGAACGTATGAATTATGTATTCTTCTAAAAAATATCTCCTGGTTTTGAGCAGCTATTGTGGCTGAACCCGGATATGACCCATGAGCTTTTATGGGACTATGGGATGTGTGCTGATACTAGTAGAGGAGCTGCTGTAAAAGATTTAATTTCAAAAGCTTTGAAGGGGCCACTTGTTCCTGTGCAACAAGAGGTACTATGATTTTAAAGGTCCATCCCTAAAAAGTTTCGGCTATGTATTTCATCTCAGGTGTTAAATCATGATGAATGTTTTGAAAAAATGAAGCTCCTAACCTTGAGCATGGCTGTATGTGTGCAATAGTTTTGTTGAATTACATCTGGCCTTTGGGTAACGAAACCTTGTTCTTGATATTATGCACAAACATATCAGAACTAATATAAGTATCTTGAGCTGAGGTATAAGTAAGGGTGCATCTTTATTCTGTGAAAAACAACTTACAGTCTTGCGGAGTATCATATGGAGTATCTTTTTTGGAAGCAAATTTCTTGCAAAATTAGCCAAATATCTGGATTATTGTCTTTTATTGCCAAATACTGCAATGCCTTCGACAATTCGGATATAATTGTTTTTGTTGTTATATTAAGTACAATTATTTTGTGGTTTGTTCATGATTTATGTTAGGCCATTAATTTTGAAGGTACTAGTATGGTAGTTATTCTTTTTGTCACATAAATATGTTAGCAAGTGTTCACTTAGTTATGCAGAAGTGTCACAAACACTGTTCTTTCGTTATTTCAAACACCTAGATAAATATACTGGTTTACTTTGTTATAGGAAGTTGTGATTAACATTTATACAAATCAGGGATTGAATATAGAGTTGGATTTGAAGAGATAGAGTTCTTATTTAGGAAGATCTTTAATTATGTTTATCTTTTCGAAAATTAGTTGGATTAGGCTACCTTTATCTTTAAAAATTATTTAGGTTATCTTTATCTTTTCTTTTCCTAGTTAAAGTAGGAGGCTCATAGTCGTGTTAAGATGATAACTAGCTTAATTTAGTAACTTCTCATTACATTAAAAATGTGAACACAGTAACATTAGTATGTCAACACAAATATGAATTGACATACTTATGTGTTTATGTCTTTGTATTGACATCTATATTTAAATGTCAACACAAAGACACATGTCAATCTAAATTTGTGTTGACATGCTAATGGCATTGTGTTGACATATTTAGTATAATGAGTTGATTAGTTATCAAAGTTATCAAATTAAGCTTGTTATCATTTGATTACACTCCAGGAGTCTCAAGTGTGTATAGCCCTAGAAGTTGAAGGGGAGATATAGCTTAAAATAGTACTCCCTCCGTCCACGAAAAATAGGACACACTGTGTCATTCACGGGTTTTAATGTGGAATTGGTAAAGTAAGAGAGAAGGGAAAAAAGTAAGGGAGAAGTAGTGTTACTGGAATGTGGGGTCCATATTATTAGTAAGAGAGAAGGGAAAAAAGTGAGAAGGGAAAAAAGTAAGAGAGAAGTTGTTGAAAACTTTCCTTTTTTAAATGTGCTCTATTTTTTCTGGACAGCCAAAAATTGCAAATGTGCCCTATTTTTCGTGGACGGAGGGGAGGGAGAGTATTTTTTTGGCAAAGGTCAAGCTCTTGCAAGAGGAGAATTTTATTATTAATTCATAGTAATTTTCCACTATCTTTATCAGCAAGATTGTGTGAGTTTTCTGTCTTATCTGAATATATTATTGTGCGAGTCACAATAGATCAGTCACAAAGTTGACAAAGCGCTCTCCTAACAACCATTGGGTTGTTTAAATGTGCCTAATATATGTTTTTTCCTTTAGCAAGTGCTGGCGGAGTTGACAAATGACCCGAAGCTTGTATATCACTGTGGACTAACACCCAAAAAGCTCCCGGTATGTCATTTAAGGGTGTTATTTCCGAGTGCAAACATGGTTCCTGTGTATTAATTGTACTCCAACACTTTCTCCAGGACCTAGTGGAAAATAATCCCATGATTGCTGTCGAAGTGCTGATTAAGTTGGTGAATTCATCTGAAATTAAGGAGTATGATATTGCTCATTACTTTTGATAGAGAGTTGAGTATTATTTTGGCTTACAGTGCTTACAACTTTCTTTGAAATTTCTCTTTCCCTACTGTTCAGATATTTTACAGTTCTTGTAAATATGGAGATGAGTCTTCATTCCATGGAAGTTGTAAATAGGCTGACTACTACAATTGAACTTCCTACGATGTTCTTACACACTTATATTTCCAACTGTATAAGTGCTTGTCAGGGTATCAAGGTTCGTAGTTCATATCTCTTATTCCCTCCGTTCCGCGGTAGTTGAGTCATTTTGCCATTTCGGTACGTTCCATAGTAGTTGAGTCATTTCCTTTTATAGCAAAAGTCAACACATTTCTTATCTCTTACTTTACTCTCTCTTACTTTATTCTTTCTTCATCTCTCTACCCTTTTCACTTTCTACTTTATTCTTCCTTTATTTAACCCACTTAACACAATTTTTCTTAAATCCCGCGTTGAAAAGAAACGCCTCTACTGCTGTGGAACGGAGGGAGTACTGTTTTGTGTATTCTCTTCTCTTGAAATATACTTGACTGTTTACATCCCCTATTGCCGGGATCCCTAACTATTATTAGCAACTCATTTATCTTGCAGGATCGGTATATGCAGAACAGACTTGTAAGACTGGTTTGTGTTTTTCTGCAAAGTTTAATCCGAAACAAAATAATCAATGGTAAGTTGTTTGTTACATGATACTATGCATTCTCAGATGGCTTCACCGTTGGTACTCTAAGATAATGAAAACTTGCAAAATAAAATGGGTTGTGTTTTTGCAGTGAATGACATCTTTATCGAAGTGCAAGCGTTCTGCATCGAGTTCTCAAGGATCAGAGAAGCGGCAGGCTTATTTAGGCTTTTGAAGACCTTGGAGTAGATGTTGTATAGTGGCTTTCAGGATGTTTTAATGGACACTTAATTGAACGTAGCTGCTAATATTTTCTTTTAATTGACATAAGAAATTTGTTATGTGATCGATGATTGGAATTTGATCCTCTATAGGCTGACTCGACATTCAGCGGCCCAATGTACTTGCTCAGCATTGGCCTTTTGTGAGTGTATATCGGTGAGGGGGCCACGTACTATAATCAGTTCATATTTGTATTATTAGTATTTATAAGGGCAAATTGTCTAAAGGCATGAACTTTTAAAATAGTTTGTTTTTTTTTTGTGAACTTTAAATGTTGCATGAAAAGTCATGAATATTAATGGACTACATAAATTTCTCATACGAACTGACCCGATAGATTTTCAACACAAACTATCTTCATGGAGTGCCGGAGTTGTGACTTGGCAAAGCTTAACTAATTCTGATTATATCTTTTGCAATCTCGTATCTTGCACTTATCATAATTATACAAGTTGCTCAAAAAAATACAAATTGAATTCCACGAATCGAATTCAGCATACAAATTGATATAAAAAATACTCTCACATTCCCATAGAAATAGGTCATATTTCTTTTTTCATCTGTCCCATAGAAATAGTCTATATCTATTTATCACAACTTTTTTTCTCCTCTTTTACTTTAACATTTATGGGCCCCACCCCCTACTGCACATTTTCAACTACCTTTTCTCTTTATCTCTTATTTTACCAATTTACGCATTAAAACCCGTGTCAATCCTAAAGGGCCTATTTCTATGGGACGGAGGGAGTACAAATCAAATTCAACATAAAAGTAGCATTAATTCCACAATTCGAATTGTACCATAAATTTGTCATAGAATAAGTTTATGTCGGAAATCTATGGATTAGGTTGGATGAGAAATTTACACAGTCCGGTAAAGTCCATGACTTTTCATACAACATTTAAAGTTCTCGGGAAAAAACAAACTATTTGAAAGTTCATGGCTTTATAGACAATTTCCCAATTCTTAATCATATATAGATTCAGTTTTACAAATGGTCTCAGTTTTGATAGTATTATACAAGTAGGGATGTCAATTGGGGCATATTAAAGGATTTTGGGTTAGTCATATATGGTTTCTAGGGTAATTGGGTGTGGGTTAATCAGGTTAGAATTTTATCAGGTTGTGGATTTCGAATCCTAACATTATCAATTGGGTTTCAGGCTAGCCCACCGGTTTAATTGGTTTAAATACAAATATAGAAATTATTAAGTATATCTTTCAATCTTAATAATCAGTATCTATAATGAATTAGTATATACAAAAAATAAGTAAAATATGGAGTATGAACATATGGTAAGATTAAAATCTTAAATAGATACATATATACTCCATACGTTCCACCAAAGATGACTCATTTCCTTTTTTGGTTTGTCTCAGCCAAGATGACTCATTACTAAAAATGGAAACACATTTATCTCTACTTTGTTCTCCTCTCTTAATTTGTTCTCTTCACTTATCACATAAAAAAATACATAAGATCCTATGTAGCTCAAAGAATGAGTCATCTTTCTTTAGACAGAGGGAGTACCAATAGCAACTTCCCTACATAGTCACATCCCGAAATAGAAAGTTTTTCTCATATTTTAGGGAGTACCAATAGCAACTTCACTACATAGTCCCATCCCGAAATAGAAAGTTTTTCTCATATTTTTAACACTAATATATCCACTTTTTCTTTTTGTCTCTCATACTTTACTCACATTTTCTCCTTCTCCCTCTGACTTTACCAATTCCGTATTAAAATCCGTGTCGTCCACCGATGCTACTATTTTTAATGGGTGGAGTATGCAAACAAAGTTCGAATATCAAGAATACGAAACATTTTGGTTTTGGGTCACCCTCGAGCAAAGCAATCGCAATGAAACCCTAATTTTGACCATAACCTTCCTTAAACATCTTCGCGCGATGGAACCCGAAATTCGACGACGTAGTGAATGGTGCCCAATCGACAGCTTACAGAGCCAGCCAATGAAACATCTAAAAAATGTAGTCAAACATTAGAGAGGTTATTGTCTGAAACTAAAGGTCTCAGTTTCGAGTCCTCCGTGGCTCGACATTTAAATTTAAATTTATTTACCTATCTAAAAAAAATATGCATAAAATCACCAATCTATCACATCACAAAATGAGAAAATAATTTCAAAATACTCCCTCCGTCCGCTCAAGACGTCCACATTTTCATTTTAGTTTGTCACACTCAAGATGGAAATAAATCTCTCTCTCATCATTAAAGTATTCTACTACTTTTTTTTTATCTCTACTAACCCCCACCTAACAACTCCTCCTAAAATCTCGTGTCACTCAAGATTATGGACATCTTGAATGCGAATGCGGGAGTACTACGTAACTAGGGGTGTCAATCGGGCCGGCCCAGCGGGTTTCGGGCCAACCATACTCGGGTTGCAGGTCAATCGGGTACGGGCTAATCAGGTTGTATTTTTTTGGGTTATAAAAGTTCAACCATAACACTAAAAGCTCGGGTATCGGGCTAGCCCAACAGGTTAATCGGGTTGCTGCCGATAAATTAACATGCGATCAATCCAAAAATAATGATAAGAATTAGTTATATCTATAAAATGTAAAACATTTAATTATGATAAATTTGAGACATATGCTTTAAGTCAAACATAAACATGATCAAATACTATTATTTGAGATTTGTGCAAAATAAAACAGTAATATATGTTGAGAAATTTTGAAGCATGTTTTAGAAATTTAAATATTATTTAGTGAATTTGAAGTTTCTAATTTATTTATCTATTAGTATTATATTAATAAAAAATTTATATATAATTTATATATTTAATTTAAATTAAAATTTATTATTTTTGTTATCTCTATTATAAAAATAATCAATGAAGTGTTGAATTAGAAGTCAAACAGATAGAACAATACAAATTTATCGAGTTTTCGTGTTTGACCCTAACCCTATAAATTTGGCGGGCTATTCGGGCCGGCCCACAGGTTGCGTACTGCATTGACATCCCTATATACGTAACAATTGAGAAACATAGCAGGCAATGCTATACACCCCGTGGGAGCCGATGATCTATATTTTTAAATAAAATACTCCCTCCGTTCTTTATTAATAGAGACGTTTCTTTTCGACATGGAGTTTAAAAATAGTGTGTTAAGTAGATGTTGAATAAAGTAAGAGAAAATAAAGTAAGAGTGATGAAAAGAGAATAAGGCAAGAGAGATAATCACTTTTTGCCAAAAGATAGAAATAACTCAATTAATTACGAATTTGTCAAAATAGTAAAATGACTCTGTTAACTTTGAAAAGTAGAGAAACACAATTTTAGCCAAAAAATACATATTATAAAAACAAAACCATTGTGTTTCTCAATTCTTTTTAATATATATATTAATGTAAATAAAAGCCATCACAATCCAAAAGAAAACACACAAAATTAAATTAGTAAAATTGTATCTAGAAAAAAAAAATTGGTTTTGAATTGTTTGCCTGATATTAGAGCATCCGCAATGGTCGGCTAGCGACGGCTAGCCGATTCTTCGGGCTGGCCGATCGGCTAGCCGAACCATTGGAGGCGGCAAGCGGCTAACCGGCGAGCCGATCGGCGTGGGCTGGCCGATTGGTGGGCGCTGGCCGATGCGCTAGCCGATCGGCTAGCCGCCATTGTGGCGGCCCGATCGGCCAGCGCCGATTTTTGTATTTTTTTTTACAAACCTATATAAACGCGATTTTCGTTTCATTTTCATTTGCACCACTTGTTTTAACGAGTTTTCTCTCTCTCTAACTTTCTGTACAAGAGCATCATCGCGCGATGAGTAACGCGGGTGGTAGCGGTGGTGGTAGTGGTGGTAGTGGTGGGGATGCTGAGGAGTACGAACGGAGGATGAACGAGGCTATGAATGCCTACATGAACCGCGAGATGGAGCGGTACATGCGTAGGGTGGAACAGCAAGCGATACCTCGCCCTCCACGAGTTGTCCACCGCCGAGCAGTGATTGATCGGGATCACGTAGCTGCACATCAGCGGCTGTACGACGACTACTTTTCAGAGAACCCGCGGTTTCCCGCCAACATGTTCCGGCGGCGTTTTAGAATGCGCAGGGAGTTGTTTATGCGCATCGTTGGAGCATTAGAGCGTCAATATCTGTGTTTCCGCTTCAGGCACGATGCGGCTGGCAGACCCGGCCACACCCCTATTCAAAAGTGCACGGCGGCAATCAGGCAGTTGGCCTACGGAGGCGCGGCAGACATGTGGGATGAGTACCTCCACATCAGTGAGTCGACAGCCCTGAAATGTCTGAAGGATTTCTGTGGGGGCGTGATAAGCGTTTTCGGTGAGCAGTACCTTCGAAGCCCTACTCCCGAAGATTGTCAGAATTTGATGCAGATGCACGGGGAGAAGCATGGGTTCCCCGGGATGTTAGGCAGCATAGATTGTATGCATTGGGAGTGGAAGAACTGTCCGACTGCCTGGAAGGGGGCCTACACGACCGGCTACAAGTCAAAGAATCCCACGATAATCCTCGAGGCCGTAGCTGATTACCGGCTGTGGATCTGGCATGCGTATTTTGGGGTAGCCGGGTCGAACAACGACCTCAACGTCCTGAACTCGTCTCCCCTCTTCAATGAGAAGTGCCAGGGCGTCGGTCCAACCGTCTCATTTGTGGCCAACGACAACCGGCATGATATGGGCTACTACTTGGCGGATGGGATATACCCTCGGTGGCCGGTCTTTGTGAAGACGATCAGACAAACAAGTGATGAAAAGAAGGCCTACTTTGCGGAACGACAGGAGTCGGCGCGCAAGGACGTGGAGCGCGCATTTGGTGTGCTCCAGTCTCGATGGGCGGCAATTAAGGGTCCAACGCGTTTGTGGGATGTCGGATGCGTTTCCCAGATAATGTACGCCTGCATTATCCTGCACAACATGATCGTCGAAGACGAAGGCGTACAACTGACTAGTTGGGTCAATGACGATGAAGCCGGTCCAAGCCACGGAACGGCCACCCCTAGTGTACGACAGGGGATACCTCTCGATGAAGCCGGCCGCCTCAAGGAATTTGCCAACATGCGCCAAGTGGATGCTCATATTCAACTCCAAAAGGATATACTTGAAGAGTTGTGGGCACGGAGGATTGCACGGCGATAGTTTTTTTTCTTTATTATGTACCTTTTTAAATGTTATTTTTTTTTATCTATGTACCTTTTTTAAATGCAATTAATGAATTTTCCCGTATATGTCTCGTAAATTTAATTCCGTAATTTAATCGTAATTTTAATTCCGTAAATATAGTATATTTTGAATTATTTTTATTGCGGCTGGCCTATGGTTGGCCTAAATCTGATGTGGTAGGTGGATTTTTTAGTGTTGCTGACGTGGCAGGGGAGAGAATGGCTAGCCTATTGCTGGCCTATGTACCATTGCGGATGCTCTTAGAGATGGATTGCATTGAAGTAGGTAGTAAGTGTCGGTGAAAGTTGAGGTGTGGTGGTCCTGATGTGATGGAGACGTGGAATGACATTTACAGAGTGACATAACGTGGTGTGCCATCAAAAATCTAAATTTAAACAAAGTAGCAAACGGCAAACCCTAGTAATAGTAGATCCATGGACTAACTATCATGGGATTGAACCAGATAATAAATATTTAAAATACTAATTGAATATAATTATTTATACAAATATAGTATATTTTAATTTAAATAATTCATATTTATAACTCTAAAAACAAATATTCACTTCATCACATAAAAATAGACAGTTTTACTAGTTTGTCCTATAAAATAGATACTTCTATCTTTTGTAATTATTTTTCTCTTTTTTTAGGTGAATTTTATTTTCCACTAATAATAATATGTACAATCACTATTTATCTTTACATCTCTTTTATTTTACTAATTATATTAAAAAAATTTGTGTCATCACAAAATAATCTCTTTTATTTTGCTAATTATATTAAAAAATTTGTGTCATCACAAAATGTGTTATTATTATGGGACTAAGATAGTACTCCCTCCGTCCCGCTTAAAATGACACGTTTTGCTTTTTAGTTTGTCCCAACTAAGATGACATATTTCCTTTTTTGGTAACCTTCTCTCTCCAATTAATACACTCAACCACTTTTTCTCACTCCTATTAAAATATTCATCTATCTTCATCTCTCTACTTTAATACCTACACCCACCTTCTCTCTCCCCAATTAAACACTTTAACCAATAACTCCTAAAATCCCGTGCCGGCTAAGCAATGTGTCATCTTAGCCGGGACGGAGGGAGTATAACTTTTCCACAACATCCCTAATTTTGAAAATTTTAAAATAATTTGAATATGAATAATAAGGTCAGAAAATTTAACTATAAACTAAAATAATAAGAAATGAAGAAACATTCATTTTATTCTATAATCATTAAATTATGTGTTTATTTTAAATTAAGTTGATTTTTAGATATAAAAAAATACTAACATTAATTGAAATTTTAGATTTGAATATACATTTAATGAACTTTCGAGTACGAATTAAAAAGAAAAGTTTCTAGCCCATTCTACAATATATTTCAAGATATTAATCTTTTAATCTTAGAAAAATTAAGCGGTCACGCCTCTTTCTTGACGCCACTTACTGTAATTCATTTATTTCTATTAGGGAAAGGAAAAACAATAATGACAGTTATCTCTTTGGAAAAAAATCGAAAAGCCCTCTTCTGAGTTAACTTTAACTCCATCTTTTCATGCTCAACTACCGCCTCCCCTACCACGATGCCGCTGCCGTCGCCCTTGTCCTCTCTCACTTCCTTCCTTTCTCTCTGCTCAATCTGCGTAGTGTATTGCCCCCATACCCAACCAGCGACTGGCCGAATAGAGAATGTCACTATTAAAAAAAACTATATAACATAATAGTTTTTATGTCTTAATTCAGTCATTAAAAATTTAATAGTCAACATAATATAATATCATTGCACACCAAAATATAGAAGCATATTCACATACTTTCTTTTACAAACATAGCAAAAGTTATACTCCATAAGTTTTACGCCTAACATGTCATGACTACAAAAGATATAATCCATAACAAAAGATGGTTATCGATGATCAAATAAGAATTTGGTGCTGACGAAGAAGCAAAAGAAATATCCACAACGATCTTCAATCATCTCACCTGGTAGTACATCTAATATTTTAGCCAAAGCTCTATCACAATAAAATAAAATAAAATAAATAGCTCAAATGAATCTTTTTACTAATATTATCCATGCCCTCGTATCAAACCGACTCGATCACAAAAGATCTATTATACAAAGTATATTAATTTCTAAGGCATCACAACGACAATATCAAGATTTTTCAATCATAGTATAGCTACATGGCATAGACAATCCACCAACCTCCATCTATCGTATCATGGCCAATAGCCCCTGATAGAGTATAACACTCTATCTAGGCAGTGTGGCACATCCCAACATTCAAGCCAGTAGCCCCTGATAAAGCATGTCGATGTATCTAGGCAGTGTGACACATATCATCATAGCCAATAGCCCTGATAGAGTCTAACTCTACCTAGGCAACGTGGTGCATCACATATCATAACAGTCAATAGCTCCTAATGGAGTATAATACTCCACCTAGGCAACGTGGCAAAATCCAAATCATCATGGCTAATAGCCCCTGATAGAGTAGATAACTCTACCTAGGCAACGTGGCGAAACCAAAATCATTATAGGCAGAAGCAATAACCAAGCGCATGACTTAGAAACTTATAACCAAGTACCTCTAATTCCTTAAATTTTCTTATTTCAATATATACATTTCATATCTCATATTAAATCACTTTCAATATATACATTTCATATCTCATATTAAATCACAATTCTACCGCATATCAAATCACATAATCACATAGTCAAATAAAGAGCTTAAGAGGATTATTGTCCCCCTAATGTTGAACATGTTACCTCGAATGAGCTTAATAAAACTCGATGATTACCAGCTCCGTTCTTTGTTGTTATCCAACTGACTCGGGCCGACTGCTCCTTCACCTTTTTATCACAAATATTATAATAATCAATCCCAACCACACGTACATTAATTAAAATAGATTTTTTTTCAAAAATAAAATTGAAGACTAAATTTTTCTTGAACTTCTACCTAGATCCAAAATACCAATTCTCCAGTTTAACTTTATGAGAACCCATTCTGGGAATATTGTATATGTGTAGTTATCTTGAGTATGGATGTTATAGAAGTAAACTAATTGAATCCCAATTGTATACGCTTTTGCTAAAAATAAAGATATGATGGATATGTATATGTGCGTGCATTACACATGCATTTTGATAAATATAGTATTCACATATATGCATTCTAGTTACACCATGACATGTATTTTATCATTTAATATGTGTATGGATGTGTCTCTGAGTATGTAGATAAATAACTCATTCCACTCACATATCATTTAAAACTAATATATACCAGTGAGACTCCTATTTCACTAACTTTCTTCCACCCACTTTTCTTAACATTTCTTAAAATCCGCGCCATTTAGAAATGAGAATCATGGACGGAGGGAGTAATAATTACCGAGAACTCATCTTTCAGTAAGCAGTCAAGAAAGACTTATCTGTTGGTAATTGCACTGCGGAATAAGAATAAATCAGAATTTGATTTTTAGCAAATTATTTAGACTAAATATATTTGCGCATTTATCACATGTATCATGCATAAAACTTGAATTAAATCATGCTTTTGATTAATTGAAACCTAAAACATGCTTTCTACGGAGGAGAACAAATTACCTTGATGATTCTACATAGAATCGCAGATAGCTTGCTACTTCTACTAGATCATGGATCTTCTGACTAGTTCCCAAACTATATTAAGATATCAATGAGTTGATCTTATCAAAATATATAGGACTTGAATAAAGAAGAGGCATGAATCTCACATAGAGTGGGAAGAGAGAATGCATATCGCCTAGGAGAGAGAAGGGGACGAAAATTTTGTGTTCTCACTCAATTGTGTCTCCTTTATTCTCTCCTATTTAAATTTAGTTACGTATTGGGCTCAATCAAGGATCTTTGGAGGTTTAGATGCAGGCCACACCTATTTGGGTTTAACTAATTAAATTGAACCATAATTTAATTAAAGCCCAAATAGAATATTATTATCAGCCACTACAGTAACAATATTGACTTACCTATCCAAATATGAAATTTTAAGTAATTCGGGTGTCCTCTTTTAATGAATTATTTACCGCGCTTAAGATATAAAAGTCTATTAGTTAATTAATGTCTGTCATTTACTTAATTAATGTATATCTTATTTACTCCAAGAGTAGACTTAGCAAGAAATGCTTACTCCCTCCGTCCCAGATAATTTGTCTCATTTTTCTATTTCGATATGTCCCACATAATTTGTCTCATTTCACTTCTTACATTTTTGGTAGTGGACCTCATATTCCACTAACTCATTCCTACTAACATTTTATTATAAAACTAATACATAAAAGTAGGACCCACATTCCACTAACTTTTTCAACTCATTTTTCCATTACATTTCTTATAACTCGTGTAACGCCCCGCTTTTTCGAACCCTAATTTTTGGGTTATAAATTTTTTTGCATTAAGTGCCTTTAGTGCTATGGTATTATTGATGAGTGAATTAATTGCATGATTGCTTTGTGACCTAGTTGCGTTGTGGAATTGAGATTTATTTGAATAGTCAAATATATGACGTGGCGTTGAAAAGTCAAAGATTTGGAAAATATGACGTGGCCGTGGAATGGTCAAAGTCGTTGGAAAATGTGAAGTGGAGGTGAAATTCGAATATGTGAATATTTTGATGTGGGGTGAAATAATATTGTGGTGAATTATTTTTCCTAAGGGATGAGTGAGAATTAAATAGGAGCATTATTTATTTATTTGGAAATTTCGACCCATATCATTATTGGAGAAGAAATCCTATTTCCTTGGATTTAATTATTTACTTGGGATAATTATCCGAGTTAAATCCAAAGTCCGATTATTCCTAATTTATTTCACAAATTTTCGGCCCCCATGATTGTGTCAAGGAGATTTTCGAAAATCTCCTATTATTGGGAGAAGGGATTATTTTATTATATTATTTGATCCCTTGTTTATTCTCTTCCATAAATAAATTCAAATATCCTAGCATATCTTACCATATCTAAGAAGATCTTGCCATATCTTCTTTTAAATAATATTGAAATTAAATCCCTTGTGGGAGGAGCCAAAATCACGTCACTTCCTATATTGTTTGGGAGGATTTATTATTTTTATTCTGTTCCGTGATATTTTATTCTACTTCGTAAAATATCCAAATAAAATCATAGGCTAACTAAATAGCCTAGAATTTGAAAATCCCCTTATTTTCTCAACCATTTTAACGCCAATCTCTCCCATATCTCTACCAAATCTTTGATTTATTTAATTAAAGATATTATATCCTGCACTCTATAAATAAGAGAGAGATCCTAACCCTAAAAATCAAAATACACGCCCCCTCTCTCTTGAAGAAAAACGCCTCCCACTCCTTCCACTACTTCCTCAACTTGTTTTCTATTTTATTCAAGATCTCTTCATTCTTTACTAAGAATTGAAGTTGAAATTCAAGAATTTGTTGAAGAATTTGTTTCTACCGTTCGTTCTATTGAAAAAGGTATTTTCTATATTAATCTTTCTTCCTCTACCGATTAATCGGTGTTCTTGAGTTCACATGCATTTAGATTGAGTGAAGGGGAGATCAATTGATGAATTTGGGATGAATAGGTGTGTGTGTGAAACCGTGTGTGTGTGTATGTGCATGCCTCGGTATGCGTGTTGTGTGTGTGTGCGTGTGTTGTGTGAAAAACACTCATGCGTGACACGATTTGATGATAAATCAAGAGTTGTTGTGCGAATAAAAGTGATATGATAATCGTATATTGATTTTGAACCGTGATATTAAAACGAATTCATGGCAAAAGGGAAATGTGGGAACATGCATGATTTTTGAATCAATGTTCGAAACTGATTTGTGATACGCCTAATTTAAAGGTGATAATTCGCGCTCTCAGCGTGATAAATAAGGAGAAGAGAATACTTTCGAGCTAAGCCGACGAGGTGGGCTTTTCTTTTAAAATAAGGACATGGTCCTAAATCTTTATTGATGAGAATGAGATCTGTATTATCATGCCTTGATTTGTTTTGTCGTGCCTATCCCTCGTGGCTATGCCACTATTGATTAATCGAATTCGGATCCTCGTAGAGCCGCAAACTCTACTTGGGTTAGTGTACACCAATGTTAGACCGAGTGCTGACGTACGGGTCGGCCGGTCTAGTGATCTGGATTGCGGCCGCATTCCTTGTCATGTAGAATGAGGATATGGTAAACGTCGATGTGAAAAATTGTTGCGCGACCGTGATATTTGATAAAGAATATATTTTGGTGCCTCGGGTCTTTCTAAAGATAAAACCCCGATGGACACTTGAAAATGGCATGATAATTACTATTGTTTATAAATCTGCTTTCGGCATAAGTCCACTGAGTATGTTTATAGTACTCAGCCCTGCATGTGTTTTTCCCTATGTGCAGGTTGAGTAGTGATGAGCGGTTGGCGGTGTTGAGCGGGATAATTGAATAAAATGATTGTTATGGTACTTCGTGTGTAGTTGTGTCTTCATACATGGCTTCACCTTCTCTTGGTTGCTTCCGCTGAAAAATATGAAACTTTCTATAGTTCTTTGAAGTTCGAATTATTTTATTTCGTTGGGATATTGAGACATGATACAGTTGGGGTTATTTTTGAAACCTTGTCATTTTGGGAATGTTAATTGTGATAGCCCTTTTTCATTGAATCTCATTACTAAGGCATTATTTCTTCTCTTATTGATAGTTGCTCATTAAATACTTAGGGAAAATTCCTTTAAATGAAACCCTAGCCTATGATCTTGTTGCATTTAAGTCCGCCTAGTTAACGATCGCCGCATCTAATATACCCTAAATGGGCGGGTCGTTACAACTCGTGCCCGGTCAAAGTGAGAGTAATTATCCGGGACGGATGGAGTATTTATTTCTCTCTCCGTCCCATAAAAATATGGACATTTGGGATTGCACGGGAATTAATGCACAATTGGTAAAGTATGAGAGAGATAGAAAGAAAAAGTAATTATAGTCTTGTTAGTGGAGAATGAGACCCACCTTATTAGAGAGAAGGAAGTTACCAAAAATAGAAGGGGATATTTTTATGGGACATCCCAAAATGGAAAATGTCCTTATTTTTAGAGGACGAAGGGAGTATTCATGGAATAAAATTTCAATTACCTAGGTTCCGAATAATAAAAGTTTATTTCAAGTTTCTCTTTGAGGATATTATCAAACCAGACTCACTGAGACGCGATTCAACATAATAGCGATTCTAGCACTGCTAGGATATTAATTATCATTACTCAAGATACCAGGATTCTTGGGTTGCGAAAAACCCGCACCATTTGATAAATCAAAGCAATGCATAATTAATAACGTATGCTCAAAGCTAAATATATTGATTAAGATTAGTTTATCAAGATCACGTCTTTCAGTAAATAGCAAAAAGATTTGTGTCACTATGAGCTGTGTTCGTGTTATACCACACCAATATCGTTTTATTTCGTTAAGACTTGGAAATATACGGACTAACATGCAACTTTCTCAATAGGTAGTCAAGGCCTGTCTAGGTAGTGAAATATTGTTTTCCTTTGTTTAGAGCTGACTGAGATACCTTAAAGTGAACGACGCCCACAATCGTTCTACTAAACCAAAGACTTCGACTTGTTTTGTTTCTTATACTCCCTTCGTCCTATAGTAAATGTCACACTTGGGAGATGACACGAGATTTTAGGAGATGTTATTTTGTGTGTTGAGTGGTGAGAGAAAATATAATTTTATAATTGATGTGAGCGGGAACTTTTTCCAAAGTGTGACATCTATTACGGGACGTAGGGAGTACATTTAAATATGCAAAACAACTATTAAATGTAAAATAAAACATCTTTATGATAAAATAATCTATTTTATTCTTCGAAAAATAAAATTAGAGTTTTTACAATATCCAATCACTCAAAAGGTGATATAGAGTACACAAAACTCTAACATTATCTTACTAATAAATCGATTTAGTGCTATATAACACCAGTGTCGTTAATCTCTTTGGGTAAGAAAATTTTCGTATTGAAACTACAATCTTTACCGATTGGTAGCTAAAGTCTATCTAGATTGTGAAATGTCGTTTGACTTCTTCAAGGTACCGACTGAGTAATTTACTTTGACGACTTGCTCCACTATCCATTCTACAATGCAAAACACTTGTGAGATGTATGCTCTGACAATGTTTGTAAAACATATCTTAAATGAAATGAGCAAGCACAACACGAAGTAAATGATAAAATTATTTCTTTTCATCTTTTCATAACAGGTAAAAGTGAATTCGAAGTTTATCGTATTCATACGCTTTTCCAGTATACCAACTCAAATGGATAGTTGTCCGACTAGATCAAGAATATCTACGTACTTCTCCACTTCTCCCTTGGAATCGTGGTGTTCCTCGGATTCAAAACCCTCATCACAACGCCATTATAGAGTCACCAGAGTGTTTAGGGATATTTGAAAAATAATGTGCCGAGTCCCATGAATAATGATCTTAAGTGATGAGATAATGGTATGAGTAGGGATGACCTTAAATCGCAATATATACTCCCTCCGTCCCATAAAAATATGTACACTTTCCATTTTCGTCCGTCCCACAAAAATATGTGTATTCCATTTTTGGAAAATATATCAATTTAATAATGTAGGTCTCACTATCCAGTAACACTACTTTAACTACCATTCTCCTCATCTCTCTTACTTTACGATACCATTCTCATTCTCTCTCTTACTTTGCCAATTTTGTCTTATTTCTTGTGTCATATTCATTTTTCATATTTTTATGGGACGACGGAAGTATTAAAACGTGAAATATATAGGATTGAAGAGAAGGAGTCTTGAAAGTTCAGGTACCTGTTTGCAATTATTGGCTACTATTAGTCTCGCGTATCAAACGTAAATCATCAGTTCCCCTTCTTCTGACTCGGATTCACTGAAAATGTTGGGCTTTGAAGACTGTGGCAAGCTGCTCCGGCTGCTCAGCGCCGGCGAAAACAAGACCGTCGAAGAGATCGTGGCGGAATACAACTCCAAATTCCCTCGCTCTCTGCATTTTTATGCCTGCTCCGCCCTCGACTTCCTCACTACTGACCCCAAGGTTAGGGTTTTCTTAGCTCTCTCTTTGATTTTTGTTCCAATTCTTTCGTTGCTACTGTTCTATGTTAATTTAACATTGATTGAATTGATTATAGTATTTATTTGGCCGCTTGATTTCTAAAATTCGCTATACGCTGAAATAATTCGTGGAATTGGATCAGCATTTGGAGTTCTTATTTGCGGATAGGATTAAGTTTTTCTGACTAGTTTGCAAGTTAGAACTGATCCAATGGAAATCGTAGTTTTTCAGCAAGCCACGGAGTGGGCGAATTCTGAGTGAATTAAGCCTCTCGTCTTTTTTTATTTGTGTATGAACTATAATTTTTAAGCCTTTTGCTTATGAGTGGCACATATATGTGTTTTATGATTAAAACATTTAAGTGGCATGTAAGCTAAAGTTTCAAGTCGTATTGCTGCAGGAGAAATTTCTAAATCCAAGTCAGCGGTTAATTGCGTTTGCAATCATTCATCAAGCATATTCATCACAGCAGCCTTCCTCAAACCCTTTCATTTCCAAGCTTGTTAGTGTAAGTTTAGCATGTTAGTTTGCATAAATCTTTCAGGTTTTGTTTTTACATAATGATAATCTGTGGAAATGATTATTTTTTATCATTACTCACTTTCAGTAATTGTGTAGAGGAGTCTAATGCTTAATAAACATATTCCACAGGACAATATTATTTTCACTGCTAGATGAGACTTTTCTTCTCACAATTTTCAGAGGACCATTTCTCGTAGTCCTTCTACATTTGTGAAAGTTTGATCTTTGCAGCTTATAAACTCTCAGTATTCAATACTTTGATCACATAAATAGTGTTCCGAGTGCATTTAATGTTTAATTTCTGTTCAAAGTTAACTTTCCCACAGCGTAATGTTACGTCAATTTTTAGCAAACCTTTACAGTTTTACCTTATTTTACTAAATTAATACTATTATTTGTTTGACGATGAAGTTCTGTTTTAAGAACCAGTTATAGTTTTGCTTAACTGTGTTATCAATTTTCAGGCAGCATGTGATGACGTAGCTGAAAAGTATGAAAGGGCATTTGTTCTTCTTTTATTGAGCTCAACCAGTGTGAATGGCAGAGAGGTTCTTCAATCATTTCTCTTTCTGTAGTTCCAACTTCCAACTTTGTCATGCTTGTCAGTTTTGCCATTTTTATCTTTGTTTAGATGTTTCCCACTTAATGAGAAAGTCATGCTATACTTACAACGGAAAAAGGCCGCTTCCGAGGAAATTAACATGCATTTTAGAATATTTATTTTACTTGCAGAAGTTGTTTGTTTATCCACTTTCTATAATTGATTATCTTCTGTACAGTTTCTCAAGCAATCTGCCGCAGATTACATAAGTAACTTTGATCTTTCATCACATGTAAGTGTAGATGGATTTGACATTCTGGTTTACGCAAATAAATATTGCTTGTAGCCAGGTCTTTTGCAACCTATGCTTAGAAAATTTAGTTTTTATAAGCTTTTTTTTAACTCTTTCTTTACCACATCCTTTATACATTTCCTTTGAATTTTCCAGTCCTTTCCACAACGTGAGCAGTTGCAGCAACAATGTTGTGTCAAAGTTCAGACAGAGCCATGTAAAAGCTTGTTAAAGGACAACACTGTGAAAAATATAGTGCCTGATCCTGATGTGCCCCTTGGATGTGATAGTAATTCATCTGAGTATGACTTTTACTAGTGACTTCATGTGACTTTACAGTGATATTCATCACAAGAGCGCAGTTTCCTCACATAATTGTTTTCAGTTGATTGTTTTTCTTTGTCTTGGTATTGAAATTCACATTTCAGGTTTGACGCAGAGCCTGGAGTCACATCTAAAATCGGATCTGGGAGTAGAGAAGAAACTGTAGTTGGGTTGATGTCTTCTCTTTCACTGGATGGATTAGGTCCACAATGGATCAGACCGCTCCCTCCAAGGCTTCCAGTAATGGATGGTGAGGTAATGTGTAAGCAGTAACTATTAGCTGATGAGACACTCTATAACAAACGTATGAAATATGTATGCTTCTAAAAAATATCTTCTGGTCTCGAGCAGCTATTGTGGCTGAACCCTGATATGAACCATGAGCTTTTATGGGATTATGGGATGTGTGCTGATACTAGTAGAGCAGTTGCTGTAAGAGATTTAATTTCAAAAGCTTTGAAGGGGCCGCTTGTTCCTGTGCAACAAGAGGTACTATGATTTTAAAGGCTATGTATTTCATCTTGGATGTCAAATTGAACGTTTTGAAAAAATGTAGCTCCTAACGTTGAGCATGGCTGTATGTGTCTCATAGTTTTGTTCATGATTTACTGAAGGCCATTAAACTTAAAGGTGCTAGATGGTAGTTATTCTTTTTTGTCACAGAAATATGTTAGCAAGTGTTCACTTTGTCATGCAGAAGTGTCACAAAACATTGTTCTTTCTTCGTTTCAAATGTAAATTTACTGGTTTATCCTTTACTTGACCCCTTTAATTTGGTAAAGGAAGTTGCGAATACCTTTGAGTTGTTTAAATGTTCCTAATATATGTTTTTTTCTTTAGCAAGTGCTGGTGGAGTTAGCAAATGACCCGAAGCTTGTATATCATTGTGGACTAACACCCAAAAAGCTCCCAGTATGTCATTTAAGGGTGTTATTTCCAAGTGAAAACATGGTTCCTGCCTTATAATTGTATTGCAACACTTTCTCCAGGACCTAGTGGAAAATAATCCCATGATTGCTGTTGAAGTGCTGATTAAGTTGGTGAATTCATCCGAAATTAAGGAGTATGATATTGCTCATTGCTTTTGGCTTTTGACTGATAGAGAGTTGAGTATTATTTTGGCGTACAGTGCTTACAACTTTCTTTGCAAATTCTCTTTCCCTACTGTTCAGATATTTTACAGTTCTTGTAAATATGGAGATGAGTCTTCATTCCATGGAAGTTGTAAATAGGCTGACCACTACAATTGAACTTCCTACGATGTTCTTACACACTTATATTTCCAACTGTATAAGTGCTTGTCAGGGTATCAAGGTTCGTAGTTCATATCTCTTACTATTCCGTGTATTCTCTTTTCTTGAAATATAGTTGACTGTTTACATCCTTATTTCCGGGATCCCTAACTATTATTAGCAACTCATTTATCTTGCAGGACCGGTATATGCAGAATAGACTTGTGAGACTGGTTTGCGTTTTTCTGCAAAGTTTAATCCGAAACAAAATAATCAATGGTCAGCATTTTGTAAATTTTCACAAAAAATTTAGATGATTACATAAATAATGCGTTGTGTGTATTTGCAGTGAATGACATCTTCCTCGAAGTGCAATCGTTCTGCATCGAGTTCTCGAGGATCCGAGAAGCAGCAGGCTTATTTAGGCTTCTTAAGACCTTGGATTAGTTGTCGTATAGTGGCATTCTGGAAGTGTTAATGGCACTTAAATTTAGCGTAGCTGCTAGCATTTTCTTTCATTTCTTTCTTGTTTTGCATTAGACTTTTGCTTTTACAAAATCACTTTCAATTTCTCGATTTCAAGCAGTTGCTATATGAACATTGGAAATCGTAACGGACTCTTATTTCATTAATAGCTATTGATAAACATCTATTTGCCACAAAAGCATTTATTTAGAAAGTAAAAACACACACACCAAGTATAGATAAAATGTACTAAACCACAGTTGTTCTGGTTTCTTCAATTCAATCAACCTCTTCAATCTTCGGGCTGGCACCACCGTTGCCGTAGCTGTTGCTGGAGCTCGCACCCGGCATGGCGCTGCCAGCATCGCCGCCGCCCTGATACATCCTAGAAGTAATGGGGTTGCACAAACTCTCCAACTCCTTCAATTTATCCTCCAATTCATCCACCTCCGTCAGCTGATTCCTCTCCAGCCACTCCACCGCCTCGTCGATCGCCTTCTCGATCTTCTCCTTGTCTGGGCCGCCAAGCTTCCCTGCCACCTTTTCATCCTTGATCGTAGTCCTCATGCTGTACGCGTAATTCTCAAGCGCGTTCTTGGCATCCACGCGCTTCTTCACTGCCTCGTCCTCTGCCCTATACTTGTCCGCCTCTGCCACCATCCGCTCAATCTCCTCCTTGCTCAGCCGCCCCTTGTCGTTGGTGATGGTGACGTTGTTCTTCACCCCAGTCGTCTTGTCCTCCGCGGACACGTTCAGTATCCCGTTCGCGTCAATGTCGAAGCACACATTCACCTGCGGCACTCCCCTCGGTGCCGGAGGAATTCCGGTGAGCTCGAACTTCCCGAGCAGGTTGTTGTCCTTGTCATCGGCCGCTCGCCCTCGTAGACCTGGATCAGCACCCCGGTCTGGTTGTCTGAGTAGGTCGAGAATATCTGCTCCTCTGGTCCCCCTCGCCGCTGAGTATTGCCGCCTGCACGGCCGCACCGTACGCCACGGCCTCGTCCGGGCTGATGCTCTTGCAGAGCTCCTTCCCGTTGAAGAAATCCTGAAGCAGCTGCTGCACCTTCGGAATCCTCGTCGACCCGCCGACTAAAACGACGTCGTGGATCAGGGCTTTGTCGATCTTAGCATCGATCAAGCATTTCTCCACCGGCTCCATACACTTTTGAAACAAATCCATGTTCAATTCCTCACCTCGCACAGAGTAATCGTGGTGTAGAAATCAATCCCTTCAAACAACGTGTTGAAAAGTAAAATGCGGAAAATAAAATTGAAGAACTCTTGAAGACTACATTGTCATTGATTTGAATTGTTATTTGAGATACATTCTACATAGGTATTTATAGGACTCTAGATATAAATATACCTAGAAACTATAATTGGAACTCTAGATTATAAATGGTATTCTCTTCCCAATAGGTTGAGACTTCACACATTCTCTTCCCAACATAAATTGGGACCCTCTCAAGTTATATTTCCAACACTCCCCCTCAAGTTAAGTATCGAGTTTTTTCGACACTTAACTTGCACGATCTTCATTTTGATAAATAGTTTATACTCGTATTCAGGAGTCCTTCCCTTTTCATTGAAAGTTTAGACTCGTTTCAAGGAGTTTCTTTTTTCTTCATTGGAAGTTTAGGCTCTTATCAAGGAGCTCTTCATTATTGAAAGTTTAGATTCATTTCAAGGAGCTTCTTTAATTTTCCGTTGACAATTTTAACTCTTGTCATAGAGCTCTTCAATTTTTTTTTGGTTGGCAATTTTAACTTGTGCCAAGGAGCCAATCTAGACAATTTTTACTCATGTCCGGGAGTCATCTTAGACAGTTTTAGCTTGTATCCAGGAGCCAATGTTCATTCTTTTTTTTTCTCTGACTGACAGTTTTGACTCGTGTCGAGGAGCTCATTCTGACAGTTTTGACTCGTGTCGAGGAGTGCACTCGTCTTTGGACTGAATTTAATTGGCAGCCCAAAACTTCATTTTTGGAAGGCTATACTTGGCCCATTCCGCTCAAACACAATGAGCCCATATTCTTTTTCATTTTTTAAAAAACTTTCCGAGCCCACTAGCCCAATGTTGAGACCTCTCCAGTCAACCCTTCACTTTGGTTTCTCCTCTTGCCTTCATCATGGCGGCTACCTTCGAAGAGTCGCAGCCGCCTTTGTAGGCTTGTTGGTGCCTAACCAACAACAGCTCTTCACAGCCTTCTTGCTTTTTTAAGGATCTCTGGGCGTGGCGGTTCCATCTCGGGCTTCTTTATCCAGGCGGGTATCTGTAAGGCTAGCTCTTGATCGTTCCTTCTCGATGACTGCTTATTCTGCTGCATCTGCCTATGCCGGCCCTTAGGCCTGCAGCTTTCTCGACTGCATATGCTCGATTTTTGCCTCACCCTTCTCCGCGGCGCATATTCTACGGGCTGCTTTGCTGACTCTCTTCTCAGCATTCTTCCATGCGCCCTTACGCCTATCCCTCGCCATTCACTCGCCTTCTCCAGATGTCACATGACAACTTCACTGTTGCGGCTTTCTCGCCCTCTCAACGTTTTTAGTGCGCCCTTTCCTAGCCGCTACCTTCTTCTCCGGTAAATCAGTCGTGGCTTCTCCGGCATTGTGTTTCCCGTGTATCCGGAATTCTCACTATTCCGGGCAGCCTCTTCTTGGCTACTAGATCGGTTGCTCGTCATCCCTTCACGAATTGCATCACCAATAGCCGGCGTTGAGACTTCTGTGGTAACCCTTTCACTTTGGTTTCTCCTATCTCAGCCATCACGGCGGCTTTGCCTTCGATTTGCTGCCGTTGCCACGTTCAACTGTTCTCGAATCCAATTCAATTGCGGCATTTCGTCGGACACGTGGGGAGTTGAACTCAGGAATGGCTTTGTCCCCTCCAATTTTCCATAACCCTTCAATTGATTCCCCCTTATACAATAAAGCTTGAAACTTTGAGCAGTGTTAGAAATGTGATTCGTCTTAGATCTGCCAATTTCCCTTCCTTCAACACACAACTCCTGCTTCTCTTCTTATTCTTCGGTGCATCCAGAAAGAGCTTTCTGGGCAGAGCTTTCGATGAGTTGCGCCATCGAAGGGGTACACTTCCGAGTAGATCACCGAGTTTATGGCGGCCATCCACTCAACATCTCCATCTTCCTCCCGACTGCTGCTGTAGCTACTCCGATCGCCGCCACAACCCATACTGAGGCTGTGCGGAAACACTATCTCTCTCCCCCTCGCTGCGCAGATGTTGGTTGCCCTGCCTTCGTCCTCAGCGATTCTCTCCTTGATTAGGAGATGAATGGTTTGGCGGTGGCTGATATCCCCTTGGCCAAACACTTCATACATTAGCCTCTCATGGCTGCCCCCTCTTTGGCAGTAGCCCCTCCTCTCTTGGCGGGTTTCTGCTCGTTCCTCCTACTCCGGTCATCTCTGCCTTCTTCTCCAACATAAATTTAGAGAGGGTTGTTCGGTCGGATACTTTCTCTCCCCCTAGGCACTCCTCATCTGTTTTCCTCTCCTCTATTTTGACAGCGGTTGGGGTCGCAGCCTGTCTCCTCTGTTTTCTCGGCCTTCGTCTTGAAGGCCTCTCTTCTTCTCTCCATCAGCTCATTTATTGGCGATGAGATTTCTTTGGAAACACCACACTTCATGGCTTCATGGTTCTGTCCAGCTGTCATTGCCATCGCCTTTGCCTACCACCGGCGCCGTGCTGGCTTCGCCCAACCTCCTTACTGCCAGCGCCAATCCCAGACTCACACTATCATTGCCGTCGTGACGCTGTTCCGTCGGGTCTTGCTATACCATCACTTTGTTAGTGAAGAACAACATCTTCTGCTGTAGCTGCTAACTGCAGGGTAGAGTTTCAGCCTCTTGCTAACTGCACGACTTCCTTTTTTTTTTTTTTTGCTATAGAGACAGATTGATCTATGCGAGGGATCGAACCTGCTCTGATACCATGTTGAAAAGTAAAATGCGAAAAATAAAATTGAAGAACTCTTGAAGACTACATTGTGATTGATTTGAATTGTTATTTGAGATACATTCTACATAGGTATTTACAGGATTCTAGATATAAATATACCTAGGAACACTCATTGGAACTCTAGATTATAAATGGTATTCTCTTCCCAATAGGTTGGGACTTCACACATTCTCTTCCCAACATAAATTGGGACACCTCAAGTTATATTTCCAACACAACGCATCAATCTCAATTGTAGTCTGCGCAGTGGTGGACAGCATGCGCTTGGCTCGCTCGCACGCCGTCCTCAGCCGCCTCAACGCACGCGCATTCCCGCCAATATCCTTCTTATGCTTCCTTTTGAACTCCGCCGCGAAGTGATTCACCATCCGGTTGTCAAAATCCTCCCCTCCCAAATGCGTATCGCCGGCGATCGCCTTGACTTCGATAATCCCTTCCTCAATCGACAAAATCGACACATCGAACCTGCCGCCACGGAGGTCAAAAATCAGCACATTCTTCTCCCCTGTTCTCGACGCCTTCTTATCCAGGCCGTAAGCAATCGCGGCCGCAGTCGGCTCGTTGATGATCCTCATTACGTTGAGGCCGGCGATGGCGCCGGCGTCCTTGGTGGCCTGGCGCTGGGAGTCGTTGAGTAGGCCGGGACAGTGACGACGGCATCGTTCACGGCCTGGCCTAAAAAGGCCTCGGCGATTTCTCGAGATCTCCTCGGGGGAGAATTGCTTCTCCTCGCCCTTGTAGCGGACGAGGATGAGGGGCGAGCTTGAAGAGCCTGAGCTTGAGGTCGGACTGGACGGAGAAGCGGCGGCCGATGAGGCGCTTGGCGTCGAAGACGGTGTTGTGAGGGTTCATGGCGACTTGGTTCTTGGCGGCGTCGCCGATGAGGCGCTCACGTAGGAAGGGGTGGTGCGGTTGCCCTGGTCGTTGGGGATGATCTCGACGCGGTCGTGATGCCACACGCCTATGCAGCTGTAGGTGGTGCCGCGGTCGATGCCGATCGCCTTGCCTTGTGTTTTTGCCATTGATGAATTGACGATGATGATTTTTCAAATAGAGTAAAGAGTGTGTGTGGGATTTGGCTTGGGAATGGATATTTGATTGCTTTCTGAATTGTGTTGATGGTTATTGTTTATTAGAGGGGTGTATGCGTGTCTATATATATGTATGTATATGTATAGGTGATAGGTGGAGAGGAGGGTTCGAGGAGGAAGTAGAAAGATGAAGAATAGACTTCTGGAGAAGGCGGTAAAATAACTGAACATTCATTTGGGCCCACATATTATAAACTATGGGCTTAAGACTAAATAGGCTTCTTACTTTCTTACACAGCTCATATTATTGCTCTCATTGAAAATCTATTGCATTTATAAGTTAAAAAATGGTTTCTGGACTATAGATTTATCTCACCCATAGTTCCTGAATTTTAAAAATATTGCCAGACATCTCCGGACTAAGAGTTTATCTTGAAAATGGTTTTATTTCACTGTTTTCGGTCAAAAATACCCTTTTGAGGAGGTTTAGACAATTTGGTCTTTTTACACTTTTAACTAGGCCTGTCAAATCGGATACCCGCGGATATCCGATCCGAAATTTTTGGGTATCCGATCCTGAAATTCCCAAAATCTCATACCTGATACCCGACCCGAATTTTATTTCGGGTACTCGGATACCCGACTCAGGTATTCAGTCCTGAAAAACCGGGTATCCAATCTCGATTGTGATTGTGATATTGTTAAAATAAATTATTTGTTTTTATAAAGCCAATGGATTAGAAAAATTAAATTGCACATAACAATATGGATATGATATACTCCCTCCGTCCCATTAAATATGCAACATTTGTTTTTCGGCATAGGATTTTAGGTAGTGTTGTTTTGTGAGTTAATGAAGAGAGAGTAAAATAAGTTAGAAGAAAAAGTAGTGGGAGTATTATTTCTATTTTTAGAAACGTTTCATTTTTAATGGAACAAACTAAAAAAGAAAACGTTTCATTTCTAATGGACAGAGGAAGTATTATTCATTTCTGATAAGCATCCTATATTCTTCGGTTAATGAAAACATTGCATAGGTTGGATGTATTAAATTTTATAAAAATTTTAGGTGATTAATTCTTGGGCGAGTGTAAATAAATTCTTATAACTCATCCGTGCACCTTAATTCATCAATGCGAACAGTAAGTTTTTGTTGTCGCATACAGATTTAGATCATATAGATTTAGAATTTTTAAAATATAAGTGACTTTAGGAAAATATGCACATTAACTTTTAAAAAAATACCACCCCTAAAAAATTGGATTTAAAAAGATACAATTGATTATGGAACACATGCGATCACTATTTCAATATTTTAATTGCTTAAATATTTAAACATATTTAAAAATCAGAATAAATACATAAATCATAAATTAAAAAAAAAATCAGATAATTCGGGTATACCCAATCGGGTATCGGGTAACCCGATATCCGATCATAAAAAATTCCACTACCCGATCCCGATCCGAAACTCGAAAAATTGGGTTTCGGGTATCCAATTACCCGACTTTGTCGGATTTGGAAATCCAATACCCGATATCCATTTTCACAGACCAACTTTTAACATTTTAAATCTGATATTATTTCAGTTATGTACTAAATCTGATATAATTTCAAAATCATCCTTTATTTTCCCTTTTGTCATCCTTTACTTTGTTTCTTTATTTCAATATTAGATTTAACTTTACAAAATTAAATTTTAAATTTCAATATTTAAATATCAATAAATTATTTTAATCATAAAAATAATTAAATAACAAAAATGAATAGTCATAATCAATATTTGATAGTGTCTAATATTTATTCAATAAGGTATGACAACGCCTTAGTTTTAATCAATATTTAATAGTTTTAATCATAAATGGATCATATAACACGATTTATTCTGAAATAAATACGCATCTAATGTAAGACTAATATAATTTTCTTTTATTACTCCCTTCGTTCTATAGTTATGAAAACGTTTCTTTTCAGCACAAAAATTAAGAAAATTGTGTTAGGTGAGTTAAGTAAAGGGAGAATAAAATGGAAAATGAAAAAGGTAGAGAGATGAAGAGAGAAAAAAGTAAGAGAAAGTAAAGTAGGTGTGGAAAAATGTATTGACTTTTACTAAAAATGGAAAGACTCTATTACTATGGAACGTACTAAAATGGAAAAATGACTCTATTACTATGGAAAGAGGAGAATAATTTGAAAACAATCAAATTTTACTAGAAAATTTCAACAAAAATACTCCTATATAAAATATTTAGTAGGATCAAATTTGTAGTCAACTTCATAATATTCAATCACAAACAATTATAACAACCGAACGAAGGCTAAATAGCTCTTATTTTTCCATTATGATCAATATTATTTTTCTGTACTTTCAATTCAGCTGAATATTATATTAAATAATAAAAATTAATAATTTTAATCAATATTTATAGTGTCCATGAATTAATAGTTTCAATTAAAAAAATTATTGATATTTAAAAATTGAAATTTAAAATTTAATTTTATAAAATTATCTCTAATATTGAAATAGAGAAACAAAGTGAAGGATGACAACAGGGAAGAAGAATGATAATTTTGAAATAATATCAGATTTAGTACATGACTGAAATAATATCAGATTTAAAATGTTAAAAGTGTAAAAGGACCAAGTTGCTAAACCTCCCAAAACCCTTTAAAAGGGTATTTTCGACCGAAAACAGTGAAAAATGACCATTTTTGAGATAAACCCTTAGCTCAGGGATGTCTGACGATATTTTAAAGTCCAGGAACTATGAGCGAGATAAACCCATAGTTAAGGGACCATTTTTGTAGTTCACTCTTCTTTAAATAAGAGTTGTCAACTGGCCATACTAACCCAGCCGAGCTCGTTTGAGAAATGAAGCAGGTTTGGGCTGGTCTTGTTGAGTGTAACAGGCTCCATTGGTTTTATTTGTAAACCCAGCCCATAATCAATCCACCTAATTAAATATATTTAGGTTTAGGATTTAAATGGCAGTAGACATTATTAATAAGTTAGTTTGAACTTAATTAAAAAAGTGGTTTATAAAAGTTACTTTCTAGATCCAGCCTTTTTAATCTCAATTATCATTCTTTCGGTCTTTCTTTTCTCTTCCCTTTAGTTTCATACCTCTCTGCAGCCAGTAACCATCCACTAGCAATTATATCTCTATCGATATTCTTCACTACTTCTGATTCCTCAATTCCAAGTTTCCAACTAGTATAATCTTAACTGTTCTACTCTTAATACATGTAAATGTAATCGGCTATGGAGGAGAGAGGCAGATTTTTTTGTTTTAATTGACTAGAGTATTACTCCCTCCGTTCCATACTAATAGAGTCATTTTACCATTTTGGGAAGTTCCAAGTTAATTGAGTCACTTCTATTTTTAATAAAAGGTAACCACCTCTCTTACTTTATTCTCTCTTTATCTCTTTTACTTTATTTTCTCCTACATTTTTACCATCCATTTAACATACTATTCTTAAACTCCGTGACGAAAAGAAACGTCTCTATTAACAAGAAACGTAGGAAGTATAAATCTGTCAAACTTGGTCAACTGACTAAGCTGGACTGGATTGAGATGTATGAAAATAAGCCCGACCGGCCCACCTTGCTTCACATCCCGGGACTAGGCCGAGCTGCGCCTCAACAACATCAGGGCTCACCGGGCCTGGGCTGGGCTGGGCCAGCCCGGCAGTTGACAACTCTACTTCAAATTAAATTAACTTAATGAATTTTTAAGTATACATAGAGAAAAATAATTAACTAATAGAAGATACAAATAAAAACTACTTCATATGTCCCATTAAAATTGTAACGTACTCTCTCCGTCCCAAGGAAGATGACCTTCCTTGGGCGGCACGAGATTTTATGCAGTTTTATTTTATGTGTTAGGCTGAGAGAGTAAAGTAAGAGAGAGAGAATAAAGTAGAGATAAAGAGATTTCCAATTTTGGTCATGAGTCATCCTGAGTGAGACAAACTAAAAAGGAAAGTGGGTCATCTTCAGTGGGACGGAGGGAGTATTCCTTTTTGAATTGTCCCATTAAAAAGGAAATATTTTCGATAATAAAAACAACATCATCTCTACTTCTTCTTTTTCTCTTATTTTATTCTCTTCTTATTAACTGACAAAACAATCCTACAAAAATTTCGTGCCGACGAACAAATGTTTCATTCATTTTTAATGAGAGGAAGTAAGTTTGAAAAGCAACAAGGGCCGGTTTGGTATACGTGGTTGTTGCAAATGTTGAAGAGTATCACAAGTCTGGATTCTATCAATTATTTCCCTAAAATAACCTCCGTATAATAGAAATGCATCAATACCACTTTCTCCTGCCTATGTATTTTTGAAATTTAATACTCCTCATATTCCATAAAAACAGAGACTTTAGAAATCATATTATTTTAATATAAAATTAATAAAATAAGAGAGATTGAAATAAAATATAATGAACATGATACATATTATTAGAAAGAAAAATTTACTAAAATAGAATGAATTAATTTTTGAGGATGACTGGCAAAAGTGGAATACTATATTCATATAATAAAATGACTGTAAGTTAATTCTAATTTGAGACCAACACAACAAAGTTCACAATGTTGTTAAAAAATGACATGACTGCAATCATCAACATTCATTACAGAGATCAATTCTCTCAAAATCTGAAATGTCCAATTCTCATAAGTTGTATGCCAAACTTTTACTATTTCGACTATTGTCATTTACTATTTCAAAGTAGTTAATCATATCCATCCTAATCCTAATATGGAGTAGGATTACCTTTCCTGTTTATTGTAATAACAATCAAACCAATTAGGACTTCTCTTTTGAAAAGGCTGCTTCTACATAACCATTATACTCCTTCCGTCACATTTCACGTGAGCCAAAACTTTTGGGCACATATTTTTAGTAGTGAAAAAAATAGAGAAAAAATAAGAGAGGAATAGAGTGTTGCATTTTGCCATAAAAATTTATAGTGGAACGATCTAAAAGAGAATACGCCCCACTTATAATAGAACGAGGGGAGTACTTGATTAAAATGCACGACATGAACTAGTAAAAATACCAACAATAAATCAATATAGAGATGCTGAGTGGATTTTATTAACTAAATTTTAGTGTGCAACAAACTAAGTTAGGCACACGAAGTTCACGAGGCCACCTCTTTTCCTACATGTTATCAATGTACCATACTTTCTCCCCTGTTCAATAAAAATATGCACTTATTTTTTTTAATCTGTTCCATAAGAATATGCATTTTCTAATTTTAAAAACTCTTTTCTTTCTAATGAGGTGAGACACATTCTCTACTAACAACAATTTAATTATTTTTTTTTCTCTATCTTTCTTACTTTACCAATTTTGCATTAAAACCTGTGTTGAATCTAAAGTGTAAAAAATGACAAGACTGCAATCATCAACATTCTTTACGGAGATCAACTCAAAATCTGAAATGTTCAATTCTCATAACTCATAAGTTGTTGTTGGGGAGATTCAATATATAGAACAGAAAAACGGATATCTGAAAGTCGTTATAAACACTTTCAGATCAAATCAATTTGGCGGTTCTACCAAACTATTCGATCGGATAAAATTCAGAAGATTGTTTGAACTTTTTCGAATGCTAATTGTTGAAGATGATTAGAACCATAAGTAACGATCGGATCGGTTTATAAACATGAACAGACGCGTCTGTTCATTTTCTAACCGAAAATAACAGAATTTAAAGGTTTTCGAAATTACAAATTGGTCCTTTTACTTTTCCGAAATTACATTTTCGGATGAATTTCTTAAACAGCAACTACGACCCCAGCCAGGGGCTGCCGCCCCTTGGACCCCGCTATCCGGGGGCGCTGCCCCCGGACCCCTGTTCATCTGTTCAGGGGCTTCGCCCCTAACATCATAACGAATTCAAATAAGTGTGCACTCCGCACCCTCCATACTTATATGATGTATCGTTATGACAATACCGATCGATCAAGTTAATCCAATTACACTAAAATATCCAACAATCCTCCTCTATTTTAGTGCACTCCTTGATTAACTAAAACAAGTCATCTCAAACATTCAAAGTTTTGCATAAATGAAATATCGTAACGATTGAATTCCACCTTAGTACATTACACATTCCATACATTCGAATACCCCGGGTGTCACTAAGGATTGAACCCTGGGAACTCACATTGAATACCCGAAGATAATGTACACAAAAGTTTACATACGAATATGTTCTATCTTGACACTATATTTTTCTAGCCTATGTCCTTATCCTTCATAAACATATCGAAACCAAGTCCCAGCTTCTTGAAGCGGCTAAACTTCATGTTTATATATGTAGCTCCTTTATTCTTGCACCTACATTTGCAATTTTTCAAAAGAACTATTATGAATATATACATTCAACCTCCTTAACTTGTAGGTCCGAACACATACCTTGGGACGATTTTCAAATGTGTTCCAATCTCCAAATATTAAGTCTTCCACATTGAATTCTGCATCTAGTGTCATACTAAATGGGAATTGGGTATTAATATCAGAGATTTGTAGTGGACTTTAATCCCATCCCTTTAGCCGATTTGTACACAAGATCTCTACTCAACCCTTTGGTTAAATGATCGGCTAAGTTGTAGCTGCACTATCACATCTGATAGATGTAGGTGATATCGGTTTAGGCCACAATGGAATTTCATATATTAGATTTCTTAGCCATTCAGCCTCTTTACCAGCTGCTGCTGCTAATGCCACAAACTCTGATTCCATTGTTGAATTCGTGATACAAGTTTGTTTCTTTGATGCCGAACATATAGCACCACCTCCAAGACAGAACACCCAACCACTTGTGGAAGAATGATCTTCCATATTGGTGATCCAATTTGCATCTGAAAAACCTTCAAGAACAGAAGGAAATCCAGAATAAGACAACCTATAATCCATTGTTCCTTTTAAGTACTTAAATACTCGATTCATGGCTTGCCAATGGATTAAACTTGGATTATGAGTATATCGACTCAACTTTCCAACTGCAAAGGCTATATCGGGTCTAGTACTAATCATAGCATACATTAGTGATCCAATAGCCTTTGAATATTCAAGCTGATTCACAGCAACTCGTTTATTAGGCACGAGTTTTGCACTAGGATCAAAAGAAGTCTTAACTGGAGAACAATCTTTGAAGTTAAATTTTTCCAACATCTTCTCAATATAATGTGATTGAGAAATGGAAATTCCTTGTTCTCCATGTGTGATCTTAATTCCAAGAATCACATCAGCCTTCCCCATGTCTTTCATCTCAAACTTAGATGACAAAAATGCCTTTGTTTTATCAACTTGATCTTGGTCAGTACCAAAGATCAACATGTCATTCACATATAAGCAAATGATAACTCCTTTACCGGTAGCATCAAATTTGCTATATACACACTTGTCTGCTTGGTTTAATACAAAACCATTAGACAACACCACGTCATCAAACTTCTGATGCCATTGTTTAGGGGCTTGCTTTAGTCCATAAAGAGATTTTACCAATTTACAAACCTTATGTTCATTACCAGGCATGACAAAGCCTTCTGGTTGTTTGATATAAATCTCTTCATTTAATTCACCAATCAAGAAGGCAGTCTTAACATCCATTTGGTGAATTACAAGATTATGTATAGCAGCAAGTGCTAACAATAATCTAATTGTGGAAATCCTAGCAACAGGAGCATAGGTATCAAAGTAGTCAATGCCTTCCTTTTGTCTAAAGCCTTGGATAACCAATCCGGCTTTATATTTGTCTATGCTTCCATCCACCTTCATCTTCGTTTTGAAGATCCATTTGCTATTTAAAGCTTCACAACCAGGTGGTAAATCAGTCAATATCCAAGTACCATTTTGAATTATAGAATCCATCTCCTCTTGGATTGCCTCTTTCCATAATGCAGAATCCCTTGAAGCCATAGCTTCTTTGTAGGTCCTTGGATCATCACCAATAGTAAAGCAATATTGATATTGAAAATTAATCTCATTTCTTGATCCTTCAAGTAAGTACAATTGGAAATCATTTCCAAAAGACTTAGCTTTTCTTGCTCTACTACTTCTCCTAACATCAGGAGGTGTATCAATCACTTTTCCAGTTACACCAGAGTTACTAGACCTTACAGTCATGTCTCCAGGTTTAGGTATAGACGTGAATCTATCCTCATGGCCAAAATCAGCATCCCTTGACTCAATAATAGAGTGCACAGATACATAGTCATTGGGTTCTATTACATAGAAGCTATAACAAATAGAATTTTCAGAATAGCCAAGAAACACACAATCTATACCTCTTTGACCTATGGTTTTCATTTTAGGGTCAGTCAGTCTTACCACTGCTCGACAACCCCAAACTCTGAGATAACTCAGTTTTGGTGGTTTCTTATGCCAAAGTTCATAAGGGGTTATCTTGTTCCTTTTATTAGGAACTCTATTCAACAAATAACAGGCTGTTAACATAGCCTCACCCCAATATCCTTCACTTAGGCCAGAATAACACAACATTGAATTAATCATTTCTTTCAACGTTCTATTCTTTCTTTCCGCTACACCATTTTGTTGTGGTGTATATGGAGCAGTCGTTTGATGTATTATTCCTGTAGATTCAAAATATGCTGGATCATAATACTCACCTCCCCTATCAGTGCGAAGAGTTTTAATCTTCACACCATGATGAAGCCTTACACTTTCTTTAAAGATTTTAAATTTATCAAGAGCTTCATCTTTTGAATGACATAAATAGACATGATAAAATCTAGTAGCATCATCGATAAAAGTAACTACATACTTTTTATTACCAAGTGATGGAGTCGAATGAAAATCACACAAATCACTATGTATAAGTTCTAATACCTTAGTTTCTTTATTGACATTCTTATTGAAAGGTTGTCTAGTTATCTTAGTTAACATACAAGTTTTACACTTTTCACCATTCAACTCAAATGCTGGTATTAAACTCATTTTCGACATATCTTTCAATCTCTTGTAATGTACATGTCCAAGTCTAGCATGCCACAATTCTGATTTACTAACATGATTACTAGAACTAGTAGAAGTCATGCAAACAAAATTATTAACAAAAGAGACATCTAAATTCAACTTAAACATGCCACATAGATAACCAAAACCAATGAAATTACCATGCCTTGACAGAATGTATTTATCACTTTCTAACACTTGTTTATAGCCACAACTATTCAATACAATACCAGAAACTAAGTTTTTACGAATTCCAGGTACATAAACAACATTTTCTAACAATAAGGAATTTACAGAGGTAAATACTAGGCTAACAGATCTTATTCCTTTGATTAGTTCAGTTGCAACATTGCCCATCTTCAAGGAAGATCCATCTTCAATTGGTTTTAAGTCCTTGAACCATTGATGATCCTTGCATACATGACATGTTGCACCCGAATCAATCCACCATGAGAGATCATCATCCTGCACATAAAATGCTTCAGAGATTATTGATGCATATTAATTCTCAATCGAATGATCATTAGGTACAAAAAACGAACCTGATTGCTTTTCAGGATCCTTGGATCCATTTGGACCAGCCTCGTTTTTCCCTTTTCCTCCACCCTTTCCAGACTTACAATCCTTCTTGAAGTGCCCGGATTTGCCACACTTCCAGCAAGTCAGTTTGGGCTTCTTATTCCCATCCTTACTGTTATTCCCTTGAAACTTCCGTTTGCCTTGAAACTTACGTTTCTCTTTACCAGCCTTTGAGGATTCACCCTCTTCCACCATGTTCACAGAAGAACCAACCATGTTTTTAGCATTACCAACAGAGCCCTTTTCCATATCACGTATGGACTGTTCAATTTGGAAGTCATGTCCCAGTTCGACCAAATTCAACTCCTCCTTCTTATGTTTCAGATTATTTTTAAAATCCTTCCAAGAAGGTGGCAGTTTATCAATAATGCTAGAGACAGAAATGGATTCATCCATCTTCATATCATATTGGGAAAACTGTCCCAATATCCTCAACAACTCGTTGTATTGTTCCATGACAGGCCTCGAATCAACCATTTTATAGTTAATAAAATTACCAACAAGAAATTTCTTGCTAGAGGCATCCTCTGCCATATATTTGGCTTCGAGGGAATCCCACAATTCCTTAGCAGACTCAACATTTTGATACACATCAAACAGAGAATCAAACATACCGTTTAAGATGTGACTACGACATATGTAGTCATCGTTCTCCCACTTCATCCGCCTCCTCGTCTGTTCCAGAGTTTCGTTTTCAACAGCCTCGGGCATGGGAGTACTCAGAACATACATGACCTTGAGATTCGTCAGCATGAAATGCATCTTCTTCTACCAGCGTCTGAAATCCTGGCCAGCAAACTTATCCAACTTCGCGAAACCTTTCGTTCCTTCCTTCACCGTTTCCTTGTTCGACATTTTAATTGATTTGATCTTTGTTGGGGAGATTCAATATATAAAACAGAAAAACGGATATCTGAAAGTCGTGATAAACACTTTCAGATCAAATCAATTTGGCGGTTCTACCAAACTATTCGATCGGATAAAATTCAGAAGATTGTTTGAACTTTTTCGAATGCTAATTGTTGAAGATGATCAGAACCATAAGTAACGATCGGATCGGTTTATAAACATGAACAGACGCGTCTGTTCATTTTCTACCCGAAAATAACAGAATTTTAAAGGTTTTCGAAATTGCAAATTGGTCCTTTTACTTTTCCGAAATTACATTTTCGGATGAATTTCTTAAACAGCAACTCCGTTTGCCCCTTGGACCCCGCTATCCAGGGGCGCTGCCCCCGGACCCCCGGTCATCTGTTCAGGGGCTTCGCCCCTAACATCATAACGAATTCAAATAAGTGTGCACTCCGCACCCTCCATACTTATATGATGTATCGTTATAATAATACCGATCGATCAAGTTAATTCAATTACACTAAAATATCCAACAGTTGTCTAACAAACTTTTACTATTTCGACTATTGTCGTTTACTAAACAACATAAACATAGATAAGAGAATCAATAATTAGGTTTTCAACAGTAGTTAATCATAACCATCCTAATCCTAATATGGAGTAGGATTACCTTTCCTCTTTATTGTAATAACAATCAAACCATTAGCACTTCTCTTTTGAAAAGGCTCCTTCTACATAATCATTATACTTGATTAAAATGCACAACATGATCTAGTAAAAATACCAACAAGAAAATCAAATAGAGATGATGAGTGTGTTTTATTAACTAAATTTTAGTGTGCAACAAACTAAGTTAGGCACACGAAATTCACGAGGCCACCTCTTTTCCTTCATGTTATCAATGTATCATACTCTCTTTTTCCTACAAGAATATGCACTAGTTTCTTTTTAATCCATTCAACAACAATATGCAATTTCTAATTTTGGAAATCTTTTTCTGTCTAATGAGGTGGGACATTCTCCACTAACGATACTTTAATTATTTTTTCTCTCTACCTCTCTCTTATTTTACGAATCTATACTTATATAAAAGGCGAATTTTGGCATTCTTTTGAAATATTTATAAGTTTTGAGGTTTAAATATGAATATTTATGAGTTATGGGTGATTGAGTATAAAATAGATTATGATTGACATTGCAATTATAAATTTTCAATTATTATTTAGAAATTAATTATAAATTATTTCATGTATACAATGTGAAGTAACGGTCAATCATCATGGTGGACTAAACAAATATGCAATAAAACTCATTTATTCACAATAAGAAACCTATTATAACTTTTAATCCATGGCTAATAACAACAAATATGAATAAGAAAAGTCAAATCTTGTAATCTCTATTGTCTTAATTTTATAATTATGTGGTTTTAATTCCATGATCTCTCATGGACTAAATTTGTGCCTATAAAAGGCATAGAGTTGTGGATGAATCACACACCAACAAAAGCATTCTCCATTCTCCATTCTCTATTCTCTCTCAAGTTCTCAACCTTTTATTGTACATTTTAGGAACATTGTATTACTCAATTTTTGGAGCCCCATCAAGTTCATCGGTGTCTAGCGTGTTTGAGATGTTATGTACGTTAGGAGGATTTCATCTTTGGGGATAATACGTCAATCCTAGAGCACTAACCGTAATATAATTTGTCTTGCTGAAAGAGGGGTTTTCTCAACTAGACTTATAGTTCAATTTATTTTATAATTTTTATTGTAATTTCCATTTCATGTATTGTTTTTTTTTCTTTTAATTGCAATAGTTAGAGTACCGCGTGTACATATGGTTTGAGAATTGTATCCCAATATTTCTTACAATAGTTAGAGTACCGCGTGTATATATTATGATTTACATTTTTCAGTAGAGAGAGATGAATAATTGTTTTAAACATATTTTTCAAAAGTATCACCACTTAATACTCTCTTCTTCGTTGTCCAAATAATTGTGTTTGTCTTGGTTCCATTTTAAATAGGGGAGTATATTTATTGAATTGTTATTTATAGTATATTTTTCTATTTTTAACTTATATAGTTATATTATTTTTTATTTTAATCAATTACTCCCTCCGTCCCCGAATAAGAGTTACTAATTTCCATTTTGGTCCGTCCCCAATTAAGAGTAACACTTCACTTTTACCATAAATGGTAAGTAGGTCCTACATTCCACTGACTCATTTCACTCACATTTTATTATAAAACCAATATAAAAAAGTGGATCTCACATTCCACTAACTTTTTCAACCAACTTTTCTTTACATTTCTTAAAACACGTGCCCGGTCAAAGTGCTACTCCTAATGGGGGACGGATGGAATATTAAATAATTTAAAATCGTATGACGAAAAATATTTCATCGTGCATCGCACGTCGGTTAACACTAGTTTTGTAATAAAACTCGTGCTGAATCCAAAGTGTATATTCTTTTAGGACGGAGAAAGTATATGGAGTATGTGGGTAGAAAAGTGGAAAAATGAAAAATAATTAGGAATATCCACAAACTCCCAATTGGCCCAATTTTATATATAAGTTGGAACTACCACTTTATTCTATCAGGCAATTTGAAATTGTCAACTTGTCAACTTGATTGAATATAGGGCCGAATTATTTTCAAATTTTTACATATATACTCCTCAAAAAATGGTTACTAAATTCAATGACACTCGATTATGGTGTAGAATTTGTGAGTACATATGAAATTGGGTAGCAATCAATCTTATTGATGGAGCTCACTCACTCACTCTTACACCAAATGTAATCCTTCCCACTTGAATGTTACATCAGCCAAACGTATAAGATCATCAAGTCAACTGCTAATCAACATCCATCTCAGTTGGAAATCCACGCACCATTTGCATTAAAACCCCCACTTTTTCACACATTCACTCCCCAAATCATGCTTCATTTGAACTCTAGTTAGTACACATTCCCACCCTCACTGATGTAAAAGCCAATGCCTACTTCTTGAAACTGTTCATCAGCAAACACCTTGCCTCGATCATGTTCTACAAGATCATCACACTCACATTCTCCCTGCTGCAGTGTTTCGTCCCTCTACTCGGCCGGGGGCATCATCCACAAGCGCGTTACTCTATCCATACTGATAAAGCCGCGCTTCTAGCATTCAAGAACGGCATGTCGTTGGACCCCTATTCGAGCCTTGCCAACTGGAATGAGCACAACGACGTGTGCAACTTCACGCTTGTGAAATGTGGCAAGCTGCATCATCGGGTGGTGGATTTGAACCTCAACGACAACGCCCTCTCAGGGCTGCTGTCGCCCGTGCTTGCAAATCTAACCCAACTCCGGAACCTGTCTCTTTCCCGCAACCATTTCTTTGGTTCCATTCCTCAAGAATTCTCATCCCTTCGACACCTTCAAGAACTCGAACTTGGAAGCAACAATTTGCACGGCCTTATCCCACACTCATTGTCGTCCCTCTCCCGACTCACCTTCATCACTCTGGATCACAACAATTTGAGTGGTGAAATCCCATCATCGTTCTTCTACAACTGCACGAAGCTGAAAGTAGTCGATTTCTCAAGCAACCAACTAACAGGGACGATACCAGGTGAGATCGGAAGCTGTCCCGACCTCCTGGCAGTAAACATATACAACAATAAGCTCCACGGCGAAATCCCCGCATCTTTAGGGAACGCGACATGCCTCTACAATCTGGATGTCGAGTACAACTATCTATCCGGTGAGCTTCCCTCGGAGATGCTGGCAAAGCTACACAAGATGTTGTATCTTCATTTGTCAAACAACTACATGATTAGTCACAGCAACAACTCTGATCTTGAGCCATTTTTCACCGCACTGGCAAACTGCACCGAGCTAGCTGAACTGCAGCTGGCGAGCAACGGGCTTGGTGGGACGCTCCCACACTCCATTGGAGGACTGAGCACATATTTGGGGGAGCTGCAGCTGCAAGAAAATCATATCTTTGGATCAATCCCTCCTCAAATAGGACACTTGCAAAGCCTAACAATACTGAATTTGACATCCAACCTTTTCACTGGCACTGTTTCTAAAGAAATAGGCAAGCTGAAACATTTGGAACAACTTTCCCTCTCTTTCAACTTCTTCACCACAATTTTAACCCCGTTAGGAAACCTATCGTCTCTCGGTTTGGTGGATCTTTCGCATAACAATCTGTCGGGACGGATCCCTGAAGAACTCGGAAATTTGGCAGGGCTATGTTTTCTGTTCCTGAACAATAACCTTTTCTCAGGGGAGATACCTCCGAGCTTAGGGAGCTGCACGGCCCTCCAAGCCCTCGACCTCTCTTACAACCAACTGACAGGGAACGTACCCCCGGAGTTATCAGGATTCCATGAAATGCGTAGGTTTATGAATCTATCACACAACCAACTCAAGGGAGCAATGGATCTTAGCAAGCTCTCATCAGTCGAAGAAATCGACCTGTCATCAAATTACTTCAGTGGCAACAACATCTTTAACATGATATCAAGCTGCTTGGAGCTGAAGGTGCTAAACCTGTCGAACAATTCTCTACAAGGGCATCTCCCGGAATCGTTAGGTGATCTCAAGAGCATCGTGGCGTTTGATGTCTCTAGAAACAAGTTGTCAGGCAAGATCCCCGTGAGCTTGAACAAGATCACCACGCTGACCTTGTTGAATCTCGCATTCAACAACTTTGATGGAACTATTCCCTCCGGAGGCAGATTTGATTCCATGACGTATCTGTCCTTCATAGGCAACCAGGATCTCTGTGGGCGAATACCGGGCATTCCAGTCTGCAAACAAGGGCGACACAACTTCCACTCCCACATCTTCGTGATCATCTTATGCATTGTCATATTTATATCAGGAATATGCACAATAGTCTGCTGTTTGATGGGATACCGGAGATCGAGAGCTACTAGCGTGAGAAAACAAGAACTAGACTTGACACACAATTATCCGAGAATAACCTACAAGGAACTGCTAGACGCGACTGATGGATTTAACGAGCAGAGGCTAGTTGGCTCTGGGAGCTATGGCCGTGTCTATCGCGGTATTCTCTCAGACCACGACACACAGATAGCAGTCAAGGTCCTACAACTGCAGACAGGGAACTCAACCAAGAGCTTCGCCCGAGAGTGCCAAGTCTTGAAGAGTATCCGCCACAGGAACCTGATACGGATCATCACAGCGTGCAGCCTCCCGGACTTTAAAGCTCTCGTGCTGCCCTACATGGTGAATGGAAGCTTGGACAGCCATCTCTACATGCAAGCAGCAGACGGCCTGAGGCCGGACTCCTCTGATCTGAGCCTGCTTCAAAGAGTCAACATTTGCAGTGACATTGCACAAGGAATGGCTTATCTGCACCATCACTCCCCGGTTAAGGTCATCCACTGCGACCTCAAGCCTAGCAACGTCCTTCTCAACGACGACATGACTGCTCTAGTCTCCGATTTTGGGATAGCGAGGCTGGTGGCCATAGGATCAGGAAATGCGGCCGGAGTTATAGAGAATATGGGCGACTCAACGGCCAACATGCTAAGTGGATCAATCGGATACATCGCGCCAGGTATGTACATCTCTTATTCTAAGCAGAGTGACAAATGCAAAAAAGCAAACTTGATGATCATAAATTCATAATTCCTTTATCAAACCTCCAAGAGTACGGATGTGGATCGAGTACCTCAACGAAGGGCGATGTATACAGCTTTGGAGTTGTGGTTTTGGAGATGGTGACGAGGAAGTGGCCAACAGATGAGATGTTCGTTGGAGGACTGAGCCTGCAGAGCTACGTGAAGAGGCACTTCCAGAGCGAAGGTGAATGCGTGGTAGACACAGTGTTGTTGAGGGCATTGTGGCAGGAAAGAGATGAGGTGAAGAGGATGTGGGAAGTGGCCATTGTAGAGCTGATGGAGCTGGGATTGCTCTGCATGCGGGAGTCGCCCTCCACACGCCCTACAATGCTCGACTGCGCGGATGATCTGGATCGCCTCAAGACGTACCTCAACGGAGACACCACCGCAACATTTGCATCGTCACATGGCATATCATCTTCAACCTACAGCTTTGACTAATGTAGAAATTGTTGATGTAGTAAGGTTTTCAGCCTCACTTGCTTATGATCAAACTTGATAATCAACAATTTCATTCTTCTGAACTACGTTCCAGCAAGCCAGATCAATTTCACATTGAGTCACACCTAGTTTCCATAAATGAAGCATATAGTGCCAGTTTCGATATTATAGTCAGTTCCATGTTGATAGAGGATTTTCATTTTGTCACTCTTTTGGAAAAATAAATAATAAGTAGTTATAGTGGAAAAAAGTAAAGTAAGAGACTCTACTTCATTCTATTCATCCACTTTAACTCCTCTACTTCATTCTATTCATCCACTTTAACTATTTATTATTCCCTTTGTCTGTAAAATGTTGTCTATGTTTGACTCGACACGAGTTTTAAGAAATCTGAAGAAAAGTGAGTGAAAAAGTTAGGGGAGTATGGAAGAATGAAAATGAGATATTTGAGAGACCTTTCGTAAAACAGATAGCAGCCATACCTGCATTTCACTTATCAAATACTAATCAAACACGAAGCGGATAGCATTTTTAAGTTCGGTTTATTCTTCTTCTTTGATTTAATAAAATATGGTTACGAATGATTATACTCCCGGCAAAATTCGAATTTGAGGTGTTTAATAAAATTGTAGTACTTCCTTTTTCTCACAAGTTTTTTCACACTTTGATAGGTTTCAAGAAATATAAAAATTGAGTTAGAAAAAATTAGTAAAATGTGGGTTCTAACTCTTATATACTCTCTCATCCCACAATAAGATATTTGGTGAGGCCATGGGTTTTAAGAAAATATAAAGAATAGTGGGTTGAAAAGTTAGTGGAATATGCATTTTTTTATATTGGTTTTATAATAGAATGTGATTGGAGTGAGTTAGTGGAATGCGAAACCTACATACTATTTATGGTAAAAAGTGAAATGTGACTCCTATTGTGGACAGATCGAAATGCCAAAATGTGACCTAGGCACGAGTAGCGACAAGGAGAAAGAAGACGAAGAGTACCAACTCCCGGAGCTTCCACTCCAACCAGTAAGAGCACCGGTGAGAATGGCTGACCAAGGTGAGGACGACCCAGAGCTCGCAACGCTTACTGCGCATGCCGACGGAGATCCCCCACGAGCCATAGTGGTCACACCAGGCCAAATAGCCTGTGATGTAAAATCACATGTTATTGCAATTCTGCCAACATACTGTGGGAAGAGTTACGAGGGACCCTACGAGTTCCTCAATGAGTTCTGCAAAATCTGTAAGGCGCAGAGGAGATCAGCAGGAGCAAGCGAGGATGACTACAGATTGAAAGCCCTGCCGTTTGTCCTAAAGGGAGAGGCCAACACTTGGTTCATGCGCCTACCAGGTGACTCCATCAACACATGGGTCGATTTCAAGTCAGCTTTCCTAGCTGAGTTTTTCCCTTCTTCAAAGACAACAACACTGAAGAGGAAGATATCATGTATAAGGCAAGAGTACGATGAGACCCTGAGCGAGTACTGGGAGAAATACATGAGTCTTCTGGAGTCATGCCCGAACCATCGTATGAAGGAAATAGAGGTGCACCACACCTTCTATAAGGGGATGAACAAGGAAACAAAGGATCTGGCGAATTGTCACGACCGTATTTTCTAAGGATAGAAAACACGGTTGATCACGACTAGGGGAGGGTTAAAGAAGCGGGAAAGAAAGGGGAAAACAACAAAACTCAACCAAAGCTCGATATAAATTGGAATAACTCGAATAATGTCAAAGTATCTCAACAATCAACAACTCAAAAAGAATATTATCTCAACAATACAAGAACTCAAAAGACGAAGCATTTCGAGAGTAGAATAATGTCATGTATGAAGACACAACATATTCCGAACATTTGATAGACATTCTCCACTTTTATGCTCAACACCCACCACGCTCGTCACAGCTCAACCTGCACATTTTTTAAAACAAATGCAGGGCTGAGTACTTGATGCACTCAGTGGACTCATGCCGAAAACATTTTTATAAAAATTATTTATCATGCCATTAACGAGTGGCCTCGGGGTTTTAACTTTGAAAGGGCCCGAGTCACTAAAACATTTCACCAACATCATCAGCACCATCAACCTCAACATCATCAACATCAACATCATCAACATCACCATACCATATCTGAACTACATGACAAGGAATGTGGCCACATTCCAAGTCACTAGACCAGCCAACCCAAAGAGATAGCGCACGATCTACTGGGTGTACACCAGCCTGAGTAGGGACTCACTCCCTAGTCAGGCCTGAATTCGTTAACCATACATGGAAAAAGCCACTTCAGATAGGTCCCACGGCATCACAAAAAGAAAATATGGCATGACAAACATATCTCCCAATCTTCCATCATTTAAAAGATAACATGCTTAGGACATAGTCCTTATTTAAAAAGAAAGCCCACCTCATTCGCTTAAATCCTCAACTCGTGTTTCCATTCCGTTCTCAAATAGCATGCAAAATCATCCCCTTTTTAAAAGAACATAATATGCTAAAAATTAGACTTTAAGAAAAATAAATTTAATATCAACGATGCAGGTATAAATCTTACCCTTCATTCTTAGTTATAAATTCTGAGCTCATCTCAAAAAGTCAGTGCTCTTCTTTCCCCAAAATCTATCCACAAAGCCAAGCCTCCCAAGCCACTTCATCTTACTAAACTCATTCTCCTTAATATATAAGTTCTGCTGGCCCAAACCCAATTAACACATCAGCCCCACTCTACTATTGAAATCATCGGCCCAAAAGCATTTAATTTTACTTGCCCCATTGAAACTAACACACTACGTCTACCTCATCTCTCAACACAAGTACAACACCAAGTCGTCTCCCTCTATACTCCCAGAAACTGAAAATCCTCAAAATCATTAGAGAGCTCCAATTCCCCCTCGTTTCTCTCACGCGATTTGCATCGCCAGCCGCTCTGTCTCTCCATCTGATTCTCTCTCAATTTTTACAGCAATCACCCTCCCTACTCTTCCTCAGCTCGCAGCTCTTCCTTCGGTTCGTGCTCGTAGCTATCCAGCCCGGCCGTCGCTCTCCGTCCCTGTTCGATCCGTCGAACCCAGGTAGCTCACCAGTGAGCTCGTCACGCCGCTGCTCCAGCCCGAGCCACGCCGCCATCGCCATCCGCCGGAGTCTGAACATCACCGAATCCATCTCCCTCTGCTCTCCGCCATCGCTGCCGTCGTATCCGTTTAATCGAGCTCTATCTTGAGCCGTCGTCGGAAGGTCAGTGGCATCCCAACTGGAGCCGCGCCGCCGCTGCTGTCTCCTAAATCTCTCCTCTCCATCTCCTATTTGATTCCATTTAAACTGCAGGATATTGATTGGTTTAGTGGCTGCCTTGATCATGAACATGGGTTCCACTGCTTTCTCTCAAATTCTCACTTCTCTTTGCTCTCGTTCTTCCTCTACTTCTTTTTGCAGAGTTTCAGTTTTGAAACGTGGGAGTCGTGTGATAATAATGAAAACTGGTTTAAGAGGTTGTTGCTGATATATTCCTATTTTTCAGGTTTCAAGACTCACGACAAATCATAGCCAGATTGCTAGGTAACAGATTTGAGAAAAACATGTGTTTGAAAATTTCATTTCGTTTCTTCAAATAGTTTCATTTAAAAGGAAGATTGGGCCCAAAAAGTAAATTCTTTTTCCATCTTCACATGCCTCGTTCAAATCCTTCTCATCAGTCGTAAATTGAGTCCCTCAAACATATAAGGAACTCGAGCTTAAAAAGAAGATTGAATTGCACAAACGACGTCTTCGAAAAACAAATAAAAAGAAGTAGAAAAAGTCGGGTGTTACAATCTACCCATCTTAACAAAAATTTCGTCCCGAAATTTGCTTACGTCGTTGGACAGTTTTAGATACTTCTCCTTCGTACTTTCCTGAAATATTCATGTAGCCTTTCATAACGATTTTGATCTCCAAGTCTGGTCCTAACAAGAAACTACTTCTTCTCCTTTTCCATGTAATTCCATATGATCATGTTTTGTAACTAGACCAAGTAGTCTTAACTCTTCGGACCAATTTTTAATAAAGAGCAACTCCAAAACCTCAATTAAAATCCAAATAAGTAAAGCCACAAGAAATGAGTCCAATTCATTTTGTTTTAAGTTGACAGCAGCAACTTCTTCTCTACTCCCCCATCGTAATTCTCTCCTCCTTCAAAATTTGTTCTTACAACAACTTCTAACTCTCCATTCTCTTCTCCATCTCTCCTCCGTTGTCTACTCTCTCTAACAGAAAGATCCCCAAAATTAATTTTCTTTCGTCTTCTTCTCAACTGGAACAAAAATATGTCACAGCGTCGTCGCTCATCTCTCACTTTCGAGTTCTGGCCGGCCATGGCGTCGCTGGTGCCGACATTAGCCGACATTCGCGCTCCAGTCCTCCTCTTCAACTTCCTCTATCAAATTTTAATTTCATAGAAGTTCAACTCCCTCTCTTCTCCACCGCGCAGCCAAATGCCGCCGTCCATCCCAGTCTCTCCGTCCCCGCTGCCTCCCAGCTCGAGTCACCGCTTGACTGGAGTTATCCACCGCCGTCCAATATTGAATCGCGACGAGTCTCAGTTGCTGGCTGAGCCGGGACCAGTCCACCATCGACCTCTCGTTCAAGTCACCACCAGCCGCTGATGGAGTCACCCTGCCATCGCGATCAGCCCCCCTTGCTGCCCATTGCTGCTGCTCGTTCTCTTTTCATTTGTATCATAGCCTTGGCTTTTATTCATAATTCCAAAATATGGGTGTGGGCTCCGTTGCTCTTGGTCGTAGAGCTCCTTTTCCTTTTTCTTGCGCTGGTTCTTATAAATATATTTATAATTTTTATGCTTCAGTCATGGGAGTGGTGGTGCATGCACGCGATCCTTTTCTCGATCGTCTCTCACACTTGTTACTTCTTTTTCGCACTCGAGTAGTTCTCCCTCGGTTTAGTTTCTATTCCAAAATCAGAGAATCCCAACTCTGTCTCCCTTTCCTAGCTCTCTCTCTCATCCTCTTCCGTCTCGACCTTTCTCGTAGCATAAAAAGGTTGTTGGGTATATTTAAAATCCTTCACATTTCTTCTTTCGGAGACTCATTATATATGTATATCGCATAATGTTCGATACCTTAGCAGCTCGCTACAGACGGTACGTAGATACAGAATATTTAACGTTTTGTATTTTAGTTATGTTGACGCTCATGGTTGGTAAGAAACTTATTCCTCGTGTGTATCCGAAAAGCTCAACTTCATTCTTTCACTAGAGTCTAGTACCAAGAACTCAAAAATTGATCAAATAGTCTTACTTGGATAGGAACTGATTTCAACTTGAAGAATCACTATTGAAAATGTCTTTAATATGAAACACTCAAATTTAATCTAGGAAAACAAGAACAACATTTCTAGCTCGACTCTTCTTAATCTCATCACCAACTTGCGAAAATTGGTTTGCAAACAAAGCAAGGACTAAATCCATTGAACTTGACACATCCATTCAGAGAATTAAATGGTTTAAAAGCTATCAAATAAAATTCCATGGAAATTGAGAATTTACTTCTGATGAGAGCTCGAAAGGTCATTAGATAGACCATGATAACATGATGAATCTGAATTAAGTCTCAAATTCCATTGTAGGCTGCCAAATAAGATAGTTCAATTGTCAAATCAAATTTGCAAAATTCCGGCATGAATGAATGATGGCTCAACCATGTCATGACATGAGATGGTCAATCGTGGGAGGGTTTAGAAGCATAGACAAATGTCATGAAGTAGCACTGATCATAGTTCGAGACATCATGCTATTGAATAATGAAATCACATCAATGGATTCACGGGTTTGCAACCAACGTGAAGTGAACTTTTTAGGAAAATCAGCTAGGTCAAAGACGTTAAGGAAAAATAGAACATGGTAGCCTTAACTTGGTGTTGCAGAAAGAAGAATCATTGAGCGTTAAATAATATATGTAGTGGAACTGGGCTAAAAAGAATTTCACTTCTGCAAGAAAGAACTTGCCCAAATACATGACTTAAAGTAAAGCGAACAATAGTTCAAGAAGAATATTCCACCATTTCAGAAGCATGTCTGGGATACATGATCATAGTGAAGGTAACCATACACATGAAGTTATATGACAAGAGCTCACGAAATCAAATTCTTGCTCAAATGAATGATGAGTCAAAAGACTACAACCCCTCAAGGTGTCTGAAAATATGAGGAAAAACCCTGATATCCGGAAACTAGACGTGAGTCACTACTTTCATAGGAAAAAGAAACAATGCTGGAAGCTCACAATATCAAAATATTGTTCAAAGAATGATACGATCAATCAATGTGTTCGAATTTATAAGGGCATCTCCAATTTCTTGCACGTTATAACAATCATTCTCTTAAAACATTTTAATCGTCCGTGTGCTTCTCTGCATGCAATAAAGGCCATCTCCATCGTGTTGCTACTTTTGGGAAATTATGCAAGATAGACTATACTAATTTAAATCGTGTTTACGATCTCTCGTCGTTGCATGGATACATTATCTAAAAAATCTTCTTGTCTCGAACCCTTGCACATTTGAAACTTCATTTAGTTCTTACTATCCTTCTCTTCTTGAGATCTTAATCATACTCTTATGTTCTTATCGCTTAGGGAAACGATAAGAAATAGTAATTATCCAACTACAAATAAAATGGTTCGCACATAGCTTGCTCCAAAGTTTCGTGTAATTCTAAGAAATAGAAAATGTTTCATGGTCCACCGGCCTCCATCCTCTATCTCGATCTTCTCGTCTCATATCTTGATAATTTAGGAATTTTGCCCCAGTTTCCATTTCTCGTTCATTTTCATCGCTCGGGAAAGCGATAGATAAATTGTCAACAACTAAGTTCAATATCATTCAATCTAACATATATCTTAGGTATTCTATGATTGCACTAATACTTTCCTTCCCTCGACACTTTTAACATCATACTTCAACGTACATAACCCATAGCTTATTACTTGCTTCATACTTCAATAACGAAAGGCATATGCATATAACATCTCCCATCTCATATCATGTCATCATCACAGTTCTCATATTACTTTGTAACCCCATTTCCCGAAAGAAAAAAAAGTGCTAACATGTCTTCCCTCAAATTCAAAAATTCTCATAACTTTTCAATAAATTTCTATAACCATAAACATTTTCACCAACTCAAAGAAAAATAGTCTCTCGCTCATGCTTACAAACAAAGCAAACATTTTCTTCAAAACTCACACTTTTATCAAAAAAATCTAACATTCTCAAGACCATCAATCAACTCTCTCCTTTAGTGAAAAACAATCCATTCCCCTTCAAAACTCGTTCTTTTCTCATTCATCAACAAATACTCTTCTCAATTTGAAATCAATCCCTCACGGAAAGATTTTACTTTATCGTTATTATAAAAATTTTCTCCTCTTTCATTCTGATGTGAATCAAATGATACTAATTATACTCCAAGTTTTCTCCTATTTCGTATATTTAAATCATCTATCAATTGATCTTTAAGGTTTGATTATTATATATTAGTTGATAGATGTACATGTGGAGTAGGGTCTGATTGAAACTGTTCGTTGCCTATCAAGATGGTGTCCAAATTCTTTTATCTTACCACCATTATCTTCTTCTTTGAAATAGCTTCGCGTGGGTATATTATACGCCTCAATCAGAGCTCGGATGAAGAAGTTATAACCATTTGACGAAGGTTGCGCGAAGCAGTCAAAACCGGCAAAAACGCCCGGGTCGGGCGTTTTCAGCATTAAAAACGCCCGGGGACAGTGGAAACGCCCAGGTTGGCATCAAAAACGCCCGGGTTGGCACCATTTTGCCCGGTCAGGCGTTTTTCTCGAAAACTGCCGAATTTTAGGTTTCAAATTGGTTTCCGGGGCGGTTTTGGAAGATATTCAGACATATTCAGACACGAGAAAAGGGAGAGGAAAAGAGAGTAAGAGAGGAGGAAGAAGAAAAGGAAGAAATTCCGGCCAACATTCCGACGATCCGTCTCCAAATCCCAATTCCACTCAACGAGAGCATGGTTCCTATGGTTTTTGTTGAAAATTCTACCATGTGTTTAGGCTAAACTCTCTATGTTGCTCCAAGTTGTAATATAGGCTTTGTATGGATGTTTCTACACCTTTGAACTCATGTGTTTGATACCAACAATGTGCTTAATGTTTATACACTATGTTTTTGGCTAATAATGTAGTGTTGTTCTTTCCTTTGCTATTGTCTCTTTAACATAGTTTAGGAATGTTAGATTGTTGGTATGCTATCGAATTAGATTTGTTCAGAGGATAATTTGATAGTGGATTAAGTAGGTGATCATAGTAGATGTTTATTTCTCTAGCGCTTCCGCAGGAGTTTATAAACATTGAAGATTGGTTCATAGGTTATGTGTTCAGCTAATTGTGAACTATTCATCGTGTACATGTTCAGTGTATGTGATTAGGTTGATGTTTTAATCCTTTCATATGTTTCGTTGTATAGGTATAGAACAATACAAGCCTAGTGAGTAACTTGGAGTGACATATTTTCTCATTTGAATAGTCTTTCTTCAGTTAACTTGTAGTTTTATTTTGTCAACATCTTTCAAAACCAAAAATCAAATCTTTATGCTACATCTTTTTAAGTTTTTAAGTTTTAAACAATCATCTACCTCCCTGTGGATCGACACTTGAAATACTACTATCGACGCTGTAATCTTGCAGTATCGTAGTATTATTAGAGTTAATTAATTAAACTTGATTTCTTGTGTGAACTGAATTAGATACTCTAAAATACGCATCAAGTTTTGGCGCCGTTGCTGGGGAGGCAATAGGTTGTTTAATACTTAGTAGTTTTATTTTTGTTTTATTTTATTTGATCTTTTGTTTTGTTTTGTTTAGGCACACACTTCGTGTTCTTGGGGGTGATAGCCATCTACCACGTCGGGACTTGAAGACGAAGGAGTGTTTATATTAGGTGATATCTTTTTAATTCTTAGTTTAGTGATTAGGATTATTTAGTTTTCACTAAAGCACACACGTTTTATAGGAACTTACCCCGAAGTTGTCGAGAGGTCTCGCTTTCGGTTGTAGTGAAATATATTTTGTGTATGTGCTTGGTTTCTTTTCTGTTGTGCAGGTTAAGGTAATTAAAAAAAAAAAATTGTGAATGCACACAAGATCACAGGGTACACCACCGTTTGGATTACTCTGTTATCAAAGAAAGAGAGGGCCGAGAGGTTCAGAGATTGAGATTTATCCGGACTATCAGAGTCCAGTTAGAAGTAACCCACTCTTCGAGTCCAGTTCAGAAAGTAGTTGTGGGACAGAGTCAGGCACCGAAATGGCTGAAGACGATAACAATGCTCCACCCATGGGAAGGTTTGGCGACATCCTTAGATCGGGAGTTGATTACGCGGAGGAGTTTGCCTATGCACATGACGATGTCAACATCCCACCTCACTACATTAGTTTGGTGAATGGTGGAAATCTTTTCCATGGTCGAGATGAAGAAGATCCGATGAGTCATTTGAATGCCTTTTATGAATTGACGAACTCTCATAGACCGCCAAATGTGGAGCATCATCGAATCAAGAGAGCTTTATTTCCTTTCTCATTGAGAGAGAAAGCAAGGGAATGGTATGACTCACTACCGGGCTACAACATAGCAACATTTGAGGAGTTGAAGTCGAAGTTTCTCTTAGAGCACAATTCTCCAATGAAGATAGAGAAGTTGAGAGAGGAGATCACTTCATTTCGGCAAAAGTATGATGAGTCATTTGCCGAAGCTTGGAAAAGATTTACAGATTTGCTAAGGAAATGCCCAAGTCATGGTCTAGATCCGGGGCATGATCTTTTGAAGTTCTACAAGGGACTTAATCATGAAGGCACAGGGTTGGTTACTGCAGGTTCGAGTGGGAACTTGGACGATTTGACCCATGATGAAGTAAGTGCGCTATTTCAAATATTAGTGAATAATCAGAGGAATTGGCATAATCCAAGAAAGATGGCCGCGGGAGATACATTTGGTGCTACTAAGGAGTCGGAAAGAGTGTCAGCTATAGAAGCTCAAATGGCTGACTTTAGTACTCAAATTTCGTCGATGACGAATGCTGTCAAATCTATGCAGTTGACTCCTCAATCCCAAGTTGCGCCTATGATGAAGTGTGGAGTGTGTCAAGGAGGACATTATACAGATCAATGTCCTAGTTTGCAAGGAGCACCAGTGGAGGATGTGAACTACATTGACAACAATCGTCAAGGTTTCAACCAAGGAGCTCAATATACCAATCAACAAAACTGGAGGCCTCAACAAGGAAACTGGAATCAAGCTGGTCCTAGTAACGCTTCTGGCAACCAATGGAGAAACAACACTCAATCTCCGAGTTTTGAGACGAAGCCATCTAGTGATGATCAAGTTGCGCAGATCTACTCCTTCATGATCAAGAATCAAAAGGAGAATGATCAATTCAAGGAAAAAGTGAATGAGAAGTTTGGCCACATCGAGGCCACAATGAAGAATTTGGAGATGATGATAGGCCAACTTGCAACGGTTGTGCAAACCAGACCCCAAGGAACTATTCCAAACACCACGATAACGAACCCAAAGGTTAATGAGCAATGCAAAGCAGTCACATTGAGAAGTGGGAAAGAGCTAGAGAGACTTGGAGAGAAAGTGGTACATAGTGGCCCAAACATCTTGCACGCAGGGGCGGACAAGTTGTTAGGCTCACAAACCTCGCACGCAGGGGCGGACGAGGGGAGTGAGCGGGCCACTACAGAAACTAGAGATGGTCTACAAGATAAAGAAGATGCAAGTCGGCGTGATACGAAGAAGAAGAAGTCGTTGAGTCCGGCAATGGATCCGAAGAGTCCATTTAATTTTCCAGATTTTATACCGCAGCCTCCTTTCCCAATCGAGAAGAAGAGAAAGAAAATAATTCAAGAGAAGGGACTCGATTGGATGATGAATATTATTAGGAAAGTTAATGTAGATGTGTCCTTGGTGGATTTGTTCCTACATTTTCCTAAATTCTCCATGTTTTTCAAGGACCTTATTGCGAAAAAGGAGAAGATACAAGATGATGGTGTGGTGATATTGAGCGCATTTTGCTCACAGTTTGTGAAGGGAAAGATGCCGGCTAAGAGAAGAGATCCCGGAAGTTGTGTGATCCCGTGTGAAATGGGAGATAAGAAGTTCCCAAAGTGCCTACTTGATCAAGGCTCGGGAATATCATTGATGGCTTTGAAAACTGCGAGGTCAATCGGTCTTGAAGCAAGGATTGAACCAATCGACATTGACCTTCAGTTGGCAGATCATTCAATTGTTAAGCCTAAAGGAATCATCGAGGATGTCTTGGTAAAGGTGGATAAATTTATACTCCCGGTTGACTTCATTGTCATAGAGATGGAAGAGGACAAGGACATGCCTATTCTCTTTGGTAGGCCATTTTTAGCAACCGGTGATGTTGTGATTGAGACCAAGACAAATACGGTCATGTTTCGAGTTGATGGGGAGAATGTTGTGATTGAGCAGGAGAAGGCGAAGGGGCGCCTATTGGAGTTTGGATAGGAAAGCTGCAAAGAAGAAGGTCGAGCCAACGACTATAAACAAAGGCGCTGATTGGGAGGCAACCCAAGTTTATGTTGTTTTCTTTCTTTTAATTTTCATATGTTGGAGGTTTTGTTTGCTCAATTCTTTCCTCTAGCATTTATTTTGAATTGAGTGTTTCTTTATGTTTTGTTTTGTTTTGTTTTGTAGGGAGCACATTGGAGTTTACGAGGGAGCACACTTACAATGGAAGATACACCCACCCTCCCACCCATATGCTACGGATTTCATGCCAAGTTTGAGGGAGTCTTCTATCCCTTTACTTTTTATGTTCTTCTTTGCTTGCATTGAGGACAATGAAGCATTCAAGTTTGGGGGGGTTGTTTGAGTTTGAATGAATTTTATGCATGATGCATGTTTTCTTGGGTGTATTGTATGCTAAAGGTGTTTTGAATCAATGTAACTGACGGATGCATGCTTTATCTTCGGCTTTCTGGTTGGGAAATCTTGTTTGATTTTACTTGATCTTTGAAGCTTAGGATGGATGGAATCTGTGCATTGATTTATTTGAAAGAGTATTTTGTGACTACAACCGATTTCTTGAGTTGAGGAGAGTATGAAAGTCATATGTCTTGTGGAAATTATCTTGGATTGATTTGTTTTATTGAGTTGGGTGCTTGCATTCATATGTGTCAATGATATGGGATGATAAGGCACTAGAATGAACTTCATGGCCAAATATTCACATGCTTAGTCCAACAAATGATCCCCTAGAAGCCACTTTGAGCTTAATCCCCATTGTTTTGTACAAATACTTATCCAATCACTTAGCTACTAAAATAAGCCTCATTTTAGCCTCATCAATAAACCTTACTACTATTTGGGTGCTAAATACACGTTTGAGCTTTGTTGATTGTGTTGTGAGTGTTGGGTGGTGTTCGATCAAAGTTTAAAGATTTTTTCAGAATTGATGTAATGTATAAGTGTTGAGAAGGAAGTTCTTTGTAAGGAAAAAGACGGCCTTCAAATTGTAAAAGTCGAGGCCTTTGAAAAAGAAGAAAAAAAAAAGGAAAATGGAAAAAAAAAGTGAAAAAGTAGAACTTCCATTGCTTTGTAAAGATATACTCTTGTCTAGAAAAGATCTCAAGTTTGGGGGAGTGAAAGTATGGGTTGTGAAATGTATATTGTTTGGTTCTTTAGAAGGAAGTTGTAGGAGTGAAGAATTTGGCACTCAAATGTGTAGCTTTTGAGCTCACTATCCATATTTATCCTACCTAATCCCTAGCCCCATTACAACCTATAATTTAAGACCTTGGACCTTATTGTTGATACATTGTGGATGTTTTGTAAATAGCTTGGTAGAGTTAAAGAAGTTTGATTTGAAATCCGCGAGTCTATGTGATAAGTAATGCTTGATGAGTCAATGACGACGGTTTGAGTTGTAGGATCTAATGTTTGGACTTACTTTGAAGTGCACCTTGACTTGAAGTTCTAGGTGGATGAGTGATTGTTCTTGAGAGTGGGAAATCTTGATTGGAAATGTTGGGGGTTTAGATTTTGTCATTCATGTCCTTACATGATTCTTTGTGATGAAAACCTTTGTGAATTGAACTTTGAAATATAATGCTTTGAGTGATCTTGCTCGAGGGCGAGCAAGTAAATAAGTTTGGGGGTATTTGATGTGAATCAAATGATACTAATTATACTCCAAGTTTTCTCCTATTTTGTATATTTCAATCATCTATCAATTGATCTTTAAGGTTTGATTATTATATATTAGTTGATAGATGTACATGTGGAGTAGGGTCTGATTGAAACTGTTCGTTGCCTATCAAGATGGTGTCCAAATTCTTTTATCTTACCACCATTATCTTCGTCTTTGAAATAGCTTCGCGTGGGTATATTACACGCCTCAATCGGAGCTCGGATGAAGAAGTTATGACCATTTGAAGAAGGTTGCGCGAAGCAGTCAAAACCGGCAAAAACGCCCGGGTCGGGCGTTTTCAGCATTAAAAACGCCCGGGGACAGTGGAAACGCCCGGGTTGGCATCAAAAACGCCCGGGTTGGCACCATTTTGCCCGGTCGGGCGTTTTTCTCGAAAACTGCCGAATTTTAGGTTTCAAATTGGTTTCCGGGGCGGTTTTGGAAGATATTCAGACATATTCAGACACGAGAAAAGGGAGAGGAAAAGAGAGTAAGAGAGGAGGAAGAAGAAAAGGAAGAAATTCCGGCCAACATTCTGACGATCCGTCTCCAAATCCCAATTCCACTCAACGAGAGCATGGTTCCTATGGTTTTTGTTGCAAATTCTACCATGTGTTTAGGCTAAACACTATATGTTGCTCCAAGTTGTAATCTAGGCTTTGTATGGATGTTTCTACACCTTTGAACTCATGTGTTTGATACCAACAATGTGCTTAATGTTTATACACTATGTTTTTGGCTAATAATGTAGTGTTGTTCTTTCCTTTGCTATTGTCTCTTTAACATAGTTTAGGAATGTTAGATTGTTGGTATGCTATCGAATTAGATTTGTTCAGAGGATAATTTGATAGTGGATTAAGTAGGTGATCATAGTAGATGTTTATTTCTCTAGCGCTTCCGCAGGAGTTTATAAACATTGAAGATTGGTTCATAGGTTATGTGTTCAGCTAATTGTGAACTATTCATTGTGTACATGTTCAGTGTATGTGATTAGGTTGATGTTTTAATCCTTTCATATGTTTCGTTGTATAGGTATAGAACAATACAAGCCTAGTGAGTAACTTGGAGTGACATATTTTCTCATTTGAATAGTCTTTCTTTAGTTAACTTGTAGTTTTATTTTGTCAACATCTTTCAAAACCAAAAATCAAATCTTTATGCTACATCTTTTTAAGTTTTTAAGTTTTAAACAATCATCTACCTCCCTGTGGATCGACACTTGAAATACTACTATCGACGCTGTAATCTTGCAGTATCGTAGTATTATTAGAGTTAATTAATTAAACTTGATTTCTTGTGTGAACTGAATTAGATACTCTAAAATACGCATCAAGTTTTGGCGCCGTTGCCGGGGAGGCAATAGGTTGTTTAATACTTAGTAGTTTTATTTTTGTTTTATTTTATTTGATCTTTTGTTTTGTTTTGTTTAGGCACACACTTCGTGTTCTTGGGGGTGATAGCCATCTACCACGTCGGGACTTGAAGACGAAGGAGTGTTTATATTAGGTGATATCTTTTTAATTCTTAGTTTAGTGATTAGGATTATTTAGTTTTCACTAAAGCACACACGTTTTATAGGAACTTACCCCGAAGTTGTCGAGAGGTCTCGCTTTCGGTTGTAGTGAAATATATTTTGTGTATGTGCTTGGTTTCTTTTCTGTTGTGCAGGTTAAGGTAATTAAAAAAAAAAAATTGTGAATGCACACAAGATCACAGGGTACACCACCGTTTGGATTACTCTGTTATCAAAGAAAGAGAGGGCCGAGAGGTTCAGAGATTGAGATTTATCCGGACTATCAGAGTCCAGTTAGAAGTAACCCACTCTTCGAGTCCAGTTCAGAAAGTAGTTGTGGGACAGAGTCAGGCACCGAAATGGCTGAAGACGATAACAATGCTCCACCCATGGGAAGGTTTGGCGACATCCTTAGATCGGGAGTTGATTACGCGGGGGAGTTTGCCTATGCACATGACGATGTCAACATCCCACCTCACTACATTAGTTTGGTGAATGGTGGAAATCTTTTCCATGGTCGAGATGAAGAAGATCCGATGAGTCATTTGAATGCCTTTTATGAATTGACGAACTCTCATAGACCGCCAAATGTGGAGCATCATCGAATCAAGAGAGCTTTATTTCCTTTCTCATTGAGAGAGAAAGCAAGGGAATGGTATGACTCACTACCGGGCTACAACATAGCAACATTTGAGGAGTTGAAGTCGAAGTTTCTCTTAGAGCACAATTCTCCAATGAAGATAGAGAAGTTGAGAGAGGAGATCACTTCATTTCGGCAAAAGTATGATGAGTCATTTGCCGAAGCTTGGAAAAGATTTACAGATTTGCTAAGGAAATGCCCAAGTCATGGTCTAGATCCGGGGCATGATCTTTTGAAGTTCTACAAGGGACTTAATCATGAAGGCACAGGGTTGGTTACTGCAGGTTCGAGTGGGAACTTGGACGATTTGACCCATGATGAAGTAAGTGCGCTATTTCAAATATTAGTGAATAATCAGAGGAATTGGCATAATCCAAGAAAGATGGCCGCGGGAGATACATTTGGTGCTACTAAGGAGTCGGAAAGAGTGTCAGCTATAGAAGCTCAAATGGCTGACTTTAGTACTCAAATTTCGTCGATGACGAATGCTGTCAAATCTATGCAGTTGACTCCTCAATCCCAAGTTGCGCCTATGATGAAGTGTGGAGTGTGTCAAGGAGGACATTATACAGATCAATGTCCTAGTTTGCAAGGAGCACCAGTGGAGGATGTGAACTACATTGACAACAATCGTCAAGGTTTCAACCAAGGAGCTCAATATACCAATCAACAAAACTGGAGGCCTCAACAAGGAAACTGGAATCAAGCTGGTCCTAGTAACGCTTCTGGCAACCAATGGAGAAACAACACTCAATCTCCGAGTTTTGAGACGAAGCCATCTAGTGATGATCAAGTTGCGCAGATCTACTCCTTCATGATCAAGAATCAAAAGGAGAATGATCAATTCAAGGAAAAAGTGAATGAGAAGTTTGGCCACATCGAGGCCACAATGAAGAATTTGGAGATGATGATAGGCCAACTTGCAACGGTTGTGCAAACCAGACCCCAAGGAACTATTCCAAACACCACGATAACGAACCCAAAGGTTAATGAGCAATGCAAAGCAGTCACATTGAGAAGTGGGAAAGAGCTAGAGAGACTTGGAGAGAAAGTGGTACATAGTGGCCCAAACATCTTGCACGCAGGGGCGGACAAGTTGTTAGGCTCACAAACCTCGCACGCAGGGGCGGACGAGGGGAGTGAGCGGGCCACTACAGAAACTAGAGATGGTCTACAAGATAAAGAAGATGCAAGTCGGCGTGATACGAAGAAGAAGAAGTCGTTGAGTCCGGCAATGGATCCGAAGAGTCCATTTAATTTTCCAGATTTATACCGCCGCCTCCTTTCCCAATCGAGAAGAAGAGAAAGAAAATAATTCAAGAGAAGGGACTCGATTGGATGATGAATATTATTAGGAAAGTTAATGTAGATGTGTCCTTGGTGGATTTGTTCCTACATTTTCCTAAATTCTCCATGTTTTTCAAGGACCTTATTGCGAAAAAGGAGAAGATACAAGATGATGGTGTGGTGATATTGAGCGCATTTTGCTCACAGTTTGTGAAGGGAAAGATGCCGGCTAAGAGAAGAGATCCCGGAAGTTGTGTGATCCCGTGTGAAATGGGAGATAAGAAGTTCCCAAAGTGCCTACTTGATCAAGGCTCGGGAATATCATTGATGGCTTTGAAAACTGCGAGGTCAATCGGTCTTGAAGCAAGGATTGAACCAATCGACATTGACCTTCAGTTGGCGGATCATTCAATTGTTAAGCCTAAAGGAATCATCGAGGATGTCTTGGTAAAGGTGGATAAATTTATACTCCCGGTTGACTTCATTGTCATAGAGATGGAAGAGGACAAGGACATGCCTATTCTCTTTGGTAGGCCATTTTTAGCAACCGGTGATGTTGTGATTGAGACCAAGACAAATACGGTCATGTTTCGAGTTGATGGGGAGAATGTTGTGATTGAGCAGGAGAAGGCGAAGGGGCGCCTATTGGAGTTTGGATAGGAAAGCTGCAAAGAAGAAGGTCGAGCCAACGACTATAAACAAAGGCGCTGATTGGGAGGCAACCCAAGTTTTTATGTTGTTTTCTTTCTTTTAATTTTCATATGTTGGAGGTTTTGTTTGCTCAATTCTTTCCTCTAGCATTTATTTTGAATTGAGTGTTTCTTTATGTTTTGTTTTGTTTTGTTTTGTAGGGAGCACATTGGAGTTTACGAGGGAGCACACTTACAATGGAAGATACACCCACCCTCCCACCCATATGCTACGGATTTCATGCCAAGTTTGGGGGAGTCTTCTATCCCTTTACTTTTTATGTTCTTCTTTGCTTGCATTGAGGACAATGAAGCATTCAAGTTTGGGGGGGTTGTTTGAGAAAGTCAGTGCTCTTCTTTCCCCAAAATCTATCCACTAAGCCAAGCCTCCTAAGCCACTTCATCTTACTAAACTCATTCTCCTTAATATATAAGTTCTGCTGGCCCAAACCCAATTAACACATCAGCCCCACTCTACTATTGAAATCATCGGCCCAAAAGCATTTAATTTTACTTGCCCCATTGAAACTAACACACTACGTCTACCTCATCTCTCAACACAAGTACAGCACCAAGTCGTCTCCCTCTATACTCCCAGAAATTGAAAATCCTCAAAATCATTAGAGAGCTCCAATTCCCCCTCGTTTCTCTCACGCGATTTGCATCGCCAGCCGCTCTGTCTCTCCATCTGATTCTCTCTCAATTTTTACAGCAATCACCCTCCCTACTCTTCCTCAGCTCGCAGCTCTTCCTTCGGTTCATGCTCGTAGCTATCCAGCCCGGCCGTCGCTCTCCGTCCCTGTTCGATCCGTCGAACCCAGGTAGCTCGCCAGTGAGCTCGTCACGCCGCTGCTCCAGCCCGAGCCACGCCGCCATCGCCATCCGCCGGAGTCTGAACATCACCGAATCCATCTCCCTCTGCTCTCCGCCATCGCTGCCGTCGTATCCGTTTAATCGAGCTCTATCTTGAGCCGTCGTCGGAAGGTCAGTGGCATCCCAACTGGAGCCGTGCCGCCGCTGCTGTCTCCTATATCTCTCCTCTCCATCTCCTATTTGATTCCATGTAAACTGCAGGATATTGATTGGTTTAGTGGCTGCCTTGATCATGAACATGGGTTCCACTGCTTTCTCTCAAATTCTCACTTCTCTTTGCTCTCGTTCTTCCTCTACTTCTTTTTGCAGAGTTTCAGTTTTGAAACGTGGGAGTCGTGTGATAATAATGAAAACTGGTTTAAGAGGTTGTTGCTGATATATTCCTATTTTTCAGGTTTCAAGACTCGCGACAAATCATAGCCAGATTGCTAGGTAACAGATTTGAGAAAAACATGCGTTTGAAAATTTCATTTCGTTTCTTCAAATAGTTTCATTTAAAAGGAAGATGGGGCCCAAAAAGTAAATTCTTTTTCCATCTTCACATGCCTCGTTCAAATCCTTCTCATCAGTCGTAAATTGAGTCCCTCAAACATATAAGGAACTCGAGCTTAAAAAGAAGATTGAATTGCACAAACGACGTCTTCGAAAAACAAATAAAAAGAAGTAGAAAAAGTCAGGTGTTACACGAATTTATCATCCGGAGGTGACTTCACACAGTTGAGGGTCAGTGAAGCCAAGAAGGTCCTACGCAAATTGTTGAATGCGAAAAAGGCGTACGACCACGCAAGGGAAGAAATGAAGAAGGAGTTGCTAAGCGCAATCAAACAGAGTACTCTACCACCTTCTCCAACTGGTGGCAACGAGGCTCCAGAGTTGCCATATGATCAACCAAATGACCGGCCTGATGTGGAACAAGCCAATGCCGCAGGGTACTACAATTCTAATGGGAATTGTATTCCGGGGAAGCAGAGGGACGCAACATGGAGGGATCACCAATTTCCGATGGGGAGATGGAAATGAAAATCAGAACCAAAATCCAGGTCAGAATCAACCCAACCCCCACCAGAACCAAAATTTCAACCGTGGCCCAACGAATCCTGACCACCAGTCTAACTGGGCAGGAAAAAACCAGCAACCTCAGAACCAAAACCCTCAAAACCAAAACCAAAACCCAAACCCAAACCCTGTTTATGTGCCACCCCATCAGGGAAACTACCAAAACTACCAGAACCAAAACAACCAGGACCGGTACAACCCTCCTGCCCAGTATAACCAATGCCCACCGAGCCAAAACCAACCAAATTTCCAGAACTACCAGCAGAACCAACCCCCCAAATACAACAGACACCAAGGGCCCAATCAGTCTCATTACCCCAACAAGTCAAGGAGGTCTATGGAAGACATGACGGGAGAATTGCTCGCTGCACAGCAGTGTTAGAGTATGTATACTAGAAATCACGTTTCGAGTGATTGAATACTGTAAAACTCTTATTTTATTTTCCAATGAATAAAACAGATTATTTTTGTCATAATGTTGTTATGTTTTACATTTAATGGATGTTAATTGCATGTTTAAATGTATAAGTTAACTTAACAAAGTCTAAGTCTTTGTTTTAAGTAGACCGGTTGTGGGCGGCGTCCACTTTAAGGTAACACGGTCAGTCCTAAACAAAGAAATAGAAGAATTTCACAACTTAGTTGGAATTAGACTATCCATCGAGAAAGGTTGCAATGTCAGTCCGCATATTTCTAAGCCTTACTGAAATAAGATGACATTGGTATGGTATAGCACTGAACGGATCTAACAGCAAGACTTGTCCTTGGGCTATCTACTAAAAGGCGAGGTCTTGATAAATATTTGTTTCTTAATCAATGTAGGTTAGCATTGAGCATACGGTATTGATTATGCATTACTTTCACTATCAAATGGTGCGGGTTGTTCGTAACCCAATAATCCTAATATATTGGGTAGTGGTGATTAATATCTAGCGGTGCTAGGATTGCTATTATGTTGAATCGTGCGCGAGGCGAGTCTCGTTTGATAATGTCTTCAAGAGGAGCGCGAAACAAGGTTTTATTATTCGGAACCTATCTAGTTGGAGTTTGATCACTCTATGAATAATAAATAAGCGTTCCATGCTCGTAAATAAGAAATTAATTAATTAAGTCCATAGAAGACATTAATTAATTAATAGATATTTTTATCTTAAGCGCGAGAAGTGAAAGTTAAAACAGAAACCCGAATTACGTATAATTTCGGATTTGGATGGGGAGAGTTCAATATCACTTCTGTAGTGGCTGCTCGTAATATTCCAATTAAAGCTTATATTAAATTGTGGGTTCAATTTAATTATTAAAAAGTAAATTGGATGAGCCCATATCCAAAACCTTCCATAGGTCCCTGTCGGGCCCAAAAGGAACTTAATATAAATAGGAGAATAAAGGAGACAGAAAAATAACACAACTCGTTATTTTTCCTCTCAAATTTTCGTCCCCCCCTGTGGTGTAGAATTTCTGTCTTCTTTATTTAAGTCCTAGTATTCCGGTGAGATCAGCTCACACTGATATTGGAGTACAGTTCGGGAACCAGAGAGAAGATCTGTGGTCTAGTATTCAAAGCGTCACATGGAGAAGCTGCTAGCCATCATCAATTCTTTGGAGAATTAATTAGGTATTATTTCTGCTCTGTAGAAAAGCGTGTTTTAGGTTTCAATATTCTTAAAGCATGATTATTTCAAGTTATGAGCATGATACATGTGAGAATTACGCGAATAGATTTTTTCTAAATAATCTGCTAGATAGATCTGATTATTATGTGATTTATTTGCTCGATTAATAATTATTAAATTATGATAATCCCACGCAAGAACCGCTTCCGCTGCCAGTTCCTTCAAAACCCTCTACCTACAGACAAACTACCCCACAAGTGGAATTAATGAAGTTGCGAGCAAACCTTAAGTATGAATACCTCGGGGAGGAAGACTCGTTCCATGTGATCATCAATAGCGGACTAACTGAAGAGCAAGAGGCAAGGCTACTGACCGTGCTGAGTAAAAACAAGAAGGCTATTGGATGAAGCCTTACAGATTTAGTGGGGATAAGTCCAGATGTCTGCATGCACCACATTAGGTTGGAGGAAGGAGCCAAGGCGCATAGAGATTCGCAGAGGAAGGTGAACCCCAATATGCGTGAAAAGATACTGAAGGAGATCTTAAAGTTGCTCTCGCTAGGCATTATATATTCGGTACCTGATACTGAATGGGACAGTCCGATCCATATGGTCCCCAAGAAATCCGGGATCCAGGTGGTGAAGAATGAGATGAATGAGCTAGTGCTCACCAGACTGGTCATTGGATGGCGAATGTGTATAGACTACTGCAAGCTGAACACTGCAACCAGGAAGGACCATTTCCCCCTGCCATTCATCGATCAAATGCTGGAGCGACTGGCTGGGAGGAAGTAATTCTATTTTTTGGACGGGTACAGTGGCTATTTCCAAATTTACGTGAACCCCGAGGACCAGGATAATGTAGGAACTGGCAGCGGAAACGTTGCGATGGATTAACATAATTTAACAATTATTAATCGCACAAATAAATCACATAATAACCAGATCTATTTAGCAGATTATTTAGACAAAATCTATTCACGTAATTCTCACATGTATCATGCTCATAACTTGAATTAATCATTCTTTAAGAATATTGAAACCGAAAACATGCTTTTCTACGGGGCAGAAATAATACCTAATTAATTCTCCAAAGAATTGAAGATGGCTAGCAGCTTCTCCACGATGATCTTTATTACTAGACCATAGATCTTCTCTCTGTTTCCCGAACTGTATTCCGATATCAGTGTGGGCTGATCTCACCAGAATACTAGGACTTAAATAAAGAAGACAAAAGAAATCCTTTTTGGAATAGGAGAAATTTCGAGCTCCTCTTAGACAGAGGGGGATGAAAATTATAGTATATTAAATATATATTTTCTGTCTCCTTTATTCTCCTATTTATATTAAGTTCCTTTTGGGCTCAGACAGGGATCTATGGAAGGTTTTGGATATGGGCTCATCCAATTTGCTTTTTACTAATTAAATTGAACTCACAATTTAATATAAGCTATAATTGGAATATTACGAGCAGCCACTACTGAAGTAATATTGAACTCTCCCCATCCAAATCTGAAATTATAAGTTAGCCGGGTTTCAGTTTTAACTTTCATTTCCCGCACTTAAGGTAAAAAATGTCCATTAATTAATTAATGTCTGCTATGAACTTAGTTAATTAACTTCTTATTAATTCCAATAGTGGACTTAGCATGAAACGTTTATTTATTATTCATAGAGTAATCAAACTCCAACTAGCTAGGTTCCGAATAATAAAACAGTAAGGCTTAGAAATATGCGGACTGACATTGCAACCTTTCTCGATGGATAGTCTAATTCCAACTAGGTTGTGAAATTCTTCTTTTTCTTTGTTTAGGACTGACCGCGTTACCTTAAAGTGGACGCCGCCCACAACCGGTCTACTAAAACAAAGACTTAGACTTTGTTAAGTTAACTTATATAGTTAAACATGCATAAACATCCATTAAATGTAAAACATAACAACATTATGACAAATATAATCTGTTTTATTCCTTGGAAAATAAAATAAGAGTTTTACAGTATTCAATCACTCGAAACGTGATTTCTAGTATACATACTCTAAAAATCTCCCACTTATACTCAAAACACTTTCGAGTATACAAAATGTGTGCTAACGTCTAATTCTCCCACTTATATTGAAAGCGGATTGAGGTCTTGTACAAGTCGAACTCCCAATCCTTCAACATGGCTCTCAAACGGCTTGACCGCTAAAACCTTCGTGAAAGGATCTGCCAGGTTGTTTTCTGACTCAATCCTGACCACTTTTATGTCTCCTCTCTGCACTATATCTCGAATGATATGATACTTCATCTCTATGTGCTTGCTCGCTTTATGAGCCCGTGGTTCCCTCGAATTTGTCACAGCACAAGAATTGTCACAATAAATGGTGATGCTCTTGGGCATATTCGTAACCACACCTAACTCCAAAAGGAAGTTCTTAAGCCATACAGCCTCTTTTGCAGCCTCTGAAGCGGCCACATATTCGGCTTCCATGGTAGAGTCTGCAATGCATTTCTGCTTTACACTCTTCCAAATTACAGCTCCACCTCCTAAGGTAAACACATATCTGGAAGTTGATTTTCTCGAATCAACATTAGCTTGAAAGTCTGAATCTGTATATCCTAAAGGACAGAGCTCGGCTGCATTGTAAACTGGAACATAGTCCTTAGTCCGATTAAGGTACTTGAGTATGTTCTTTACGGCAGTCCAATGTCCTTGGCCGGGATTCGATTGATATCTTGCTAACATGCCAATAGCAAAGCAAATATCAGGTCTAGTACAAAGCATAACATACATGAGACTACCAACAGCCGAGGCATATGGTATTCTTCTCATCTCCGCTGTCTCAGATGCTGTCTTAGGACACATCTCTTGAGATAAATGGATGCCATGTCTAAAAGGTAAGAAACTTTTCTTGGCATCTTGCATGCTAAAGCGTCTAAGTACTCTATCGATGTAAGATTCTTGGGATAAGCATAACGTTCTCTTTGCAAGGTTCCGAAAAACCTTGATACCGAGAATGTGTCCCGCATCACCCATATCTTTCATCTCGAACTGGCTGGAATACCAAGTTCGTACTGATGACAACATCTTTTTATTGTTTCCAATTAGAAGAATGTCATCTACATATAAAACTAAGAACACAACATTTCCCTTTTCAACCTTCTTATACACGCAACTTTCATTGGGGCATTTTTCGAATCCAAACTTTTGAACAGTCTGATCAAAACACTGGTTCCATGATCTAGATGCTTGCTTGAGGCCATAAATGGCCTTCTTAAGCTTCCAAACCATGTGTTCCTTGCCCTTTACCACATAGCCTTCGGGTTGTTCCATGTAGATGGTCTCCTCAAGACTGCCGTTTAAAAACGCAGTCTTGACATCCATCTGCCATACTTCCCAATCCATGTAAGCTGCTATAGACAAAAATATACGAATCGATTTGAGCATGGCCACTGGGGAGAAGGTCTCATCGTAATCGATGCCTTCCTTTCAGGTATACCCCTTAGCCACTAGTCTTTCCTTGAAGATTTTAACTCGTCCATCGGGTCCACGTTTACGTTTGTATAACCACTTGCACCCAATGGCAGTACAGCCTTCAGGTAGGACAGACAAATCATAGACGTCTTTGTCTACCATAGATTGTAGTTCCGAATCCATTGCTTTCACCCATTCGCAATGATCGACATCTGCCTGCGCCTCTGCAAGATTCCAGTGATCAAGTACATTGCTGTCCGAGGAGTGATCATTACACTCTCCCATACCAATGTATCTTTTGGGCTCATGAGAGACCCTCCCACTGCGACGTGGCACTACAACATCTGGAGTATTAGTTGATGTTTCTAGAATTGTTGTTACACTAGGTAATTGTTCTTGGTTAATAGAAGTTGTGACTGGAGTTAGCTCTTCAAGAGCTATCTCACTGCTGGTCTTATAATTCATTACAAAGTCTTCCTCTAAGAATGTGGCATGAGTGCTCACAATTACTTTCTGATCTCGGAGACTATAGAATTCATAAGCTTTCGATCCTCTAGGGTAACCTATAAACACACATACCTCCGTACTAGATTCCAGCTTAGTTAGATCCTTTTCCAATACATGGGCCGGACACCCCCACACTCTGAGATGTTCCAGATCGGGCTTTCGCCCAGTCCACAACTCATATGGGTTAGTAGGAACTGATTTAGAAGGTAAGTTGTCTAATATATAGCTTGCTGATAGCAAAGCATGCCCCCAAAACGAAATAGGTAACCGTGCATAACTCATCATCGATCGGACCATGTTTAATAAAGTCTTGTTCCTTCTTTCAGCTACGCCATTCTGCTAGGGTGTGCCTGGCGCAGTCATGTGGGATTGAATTCCAGACGCTGATAAGGAGTCCAAAAACTCGACACTTAGGTACTCGCCTCCGTGATTAGATCGCAGGCATTTGATACTCTTGCCATGACGCGTCTCTACTTTAGCCTTAAACTCCTTGAACTTGTCAAATATTTCAGACTTGTAGCGCATCAAATAGACGTATCCAATTTTCGAGAATTCATCTATAAAGGTGACGAAATATCGAAAACCGCCCCTTGCCTCGGTTGACATTGGTCCACACACATCAGTATGAATGAGCTCAAGTACTTCCTTGGCCCTATTACCCTTTGACCTAAAAGGTCTCTTGGTCATCTTGCCTTCCAAACAGGATTGACACTTCGAAAATGGTTCCTTTTCAAAACCTTTAATAAGATCTTGATCAACCATCACACGAATCCTTCTTTCGTTGGCATGACCAAGTCTAAGGTGCCATAAGTATGTTTCATTCATTGAAATTGAAGGTTCTTTTCTTTTCTTAGAAATTATCGATGTAGCATTGAGTTCTGATTTACGTTGATTAAACTGTGTAGGAGTGATTGTGTACAGATTGTTTTCCATGATACCTCGACAGATATAAGAACCCTCTTTCTTAATAACGCAATTATCATTAAAAGAAATCGAATATCGATCAAAAGACAATTTAGATACTGAAATTAAATTTCTTCTAAAAGAAGGTATCAACAAAACATTCTTCAAAATAAAAAATCTATCACTAGAAAAACGCAAATAAACGTCTCCCACTTTAGTAACATTCTTCAAGGATTATAGTAACCTGGGACTCGGGATTGATCGTCCCTCCCAAAACCTCAATCTGGTTGAGGTGGCTCATCATCTCGAGGACATGTTGCCTCACTTATGTGCCTCCCTTCATAGTCTTTGTCATGATACTCTGAAAGGCTTGAGACTTAGTCGTTCGATTCTCAGTACCAAAAAGATTTGCGAGATTTTGCATAATCTCGGCGGTAGTTTCCATGGCGGAATGCTGATGCTTGAGTACTGAAGACATAGAAGCCAACATGTAGCACATAGCCATCTCATTCGCCTTATGCCACCGTCTATGCGCATCTCGCAGTGCCTACGTGGCGCTTGCCGCCGGCACTGGTGGGCGTGGAGTAGTGAGCACAAACTTGTACTCTTCAGCTGTGAGAATGATATCCAAATTTTGTTTCCATTCTATGTAATTTTGGCCCTCGAGTTTGTTTTCTTTGAGAATTGCAGAAAGAGGATTAAAAGACATCTTGAAGGATTTTATTGCACTGCAAACAGAAGAATTTACTATTTGCTTCGTAATCAAATTAGACATACATACATGAAATTCGCGAAATTTAAATCCAAATAATCAGAGCCAAAGCCTGGCTCTAATACCAATTGTAGGAACCGGTAGCGGAAGCGTTGCGACAGATTAACATAATTTAACAATTATTAATCGCACAAATAAATCACATAATAATCAGATCTATTTAGCAGAATATTTAGACAAAATCTATTCACGTAATTCTCACATGTATCATGCTCATAACTTGAATTAATCATGCTTTAAGAATATTGAAACCTAAAACATGCTTTTCAACGGAGCAAAAATAATACCTAATTAATTCTCCAAAGAATAGAAGATGGCTAGCAGGTTCTCCACGATGATCTTCAATACTAAACCAAAGATCTTCTCTCTGGTTCCCGAACTGTATTCCGATATCAGTGTGCGCTGATCTCACCAGAATACTAGGACTTAAATAAAGAAGACAAAAGAAATCCTTTTTGGAATGGGAGAAATTTCGAGCTCCTCTTAGACAGTGGGGGACAAAAATGATAGTATATTAAATATATATTTTATGTCTCCTTTATTCTCGTATTTATATTAAGTTCCTTTTGGGCCCAGACAGGGATCTATGGAAGGTTTTGGATATGGGCTCATCCAATTTCTTTTTACTAATTAAATTGAACCCACAATTTAATATAAGCTATAATTGGAATATTACGAGCAGCCACTACAGAAGTGATATTGAACTCTCCCCATCCGAATCCGAAACTATAAGTAATCCGGGTTTCTGTTTTAACTTTCATTTCCCGTGCTTAAGATAAAAATGTCCATTAATTAATTAATGTATGCTATGAACTTAATTAACTAACTTCTTATTAATTCCAAGAGTGGACTTAGCATGAAACGCTTATTTATTATTCATAGAGTAATCAAACTCCAACTAGCTAGGTTCCGAATAATAAAATCTTGTTTCGCGCTCCTCTTGAGGACATTATCAAACGAGACTTACCTTGCGCACTATTCAATATAATAGCAATCCTAGCACCACTAGATATTAATCACCACTACCCAATATATCAGGATCATTGGATTACGAAAAACCCGCACCATTTGATAAGTCAAAGTAATGCATAATCAATACCGTATGCCTAATGCTAACCTACATTGATTAAGAAATAAATATTTATCAAGACCTCGCATTTTAGTAGATAGCCTAAGGACAAGTCTTGCTGTTAGATCCGTTCAGTGCTATACCACACCAATGTCATCTTATTTCAGTAAGGCTTAGAAATATGCGGACTGACATTGCAACCTTTCTCGATGGATAGTCTAATTTCAACTAGGTTGTGAAATTCTTCTTTTTCTTTGTTTAGGACTGATCGTGTTACCTTAAAGTGGACGCCGCCCACTACAGGTCTACTAAAACAAAGACTTAGACTTTGTTAAGTTAACTTATACATTTAAACATGCATAAACATCCATTAAATATAAAACATAACAACATTATGATAAAAATAATCTGTTTTACAATATTCAATCACTCGAAACGTGATTTCTAGTATACAAACTCTAACAGATAAGACCACTTTCACCTGCCCGTTTGGAACCTATGCGTACAGACGTATGCCCTTCGGTTTATGCAACACTCCAGGTACTTTCCAACGATGTATGATGAGCATATTCTCGGATTTGATAGAAGATTGCATAGAGATCTTCATGGATGATTTCACTGTCTACGAAGACTCTTTCGACTTGTGCTTACAACATTTGGATGTCGTACTGGAAAGGTGCCAAGCAAAGAGTCTGGTTTTGAACTTCGAAAAAATGTCATTTTATGGTTACAGAAGGGATCGTCTTGGGGCACGTGGTATCAGAAAAGGGGATCCAAGGTGGACGTTATATCCAAGCTACCTTTCCCTATTGACTAGAAGGGGATAAGAGGTTTTCTGGGGCATGTTGGGTTTTATCGGAGATTTATCAAGGATTTCGCCAAGATCGCCCAACCTCTTACCAGACTCCTCCAGAATGAGGTGGAGTTCGTTTTCGACGAGCATTGCAAGGCTGCCTTAAACCTTCTCAAGGAAAAGTTGATATCTGCACCAATCATCCATGCTCCCAACTGGGATCACCCCTTTGAGGTGATGTGCAACGCTAGTGACTATGCCGTGGGAGCCATACTGGGTCAGAAGATCGATGGAAAGAGGTACGTGATATTCTATGCATCTAAGACCTTGAATCAAGCCCAACGAAACTATGACACCACCGAGAAAGAGATGTTGGCTGTTGTTTATTCATTCGAGAAGTTCAGGCAGTACTTGTTAGGATCCAAGGTCATCGTCTATACTGACCATGCGACCATTATCTCATTGAAAAGAAGGAGTCAAAACCCCGATTGATCAGATGGGTACTCCTATTGCAAGAGTTTGATTGGGAAGTAGAAGACAAGAAGGGGGTCGAGAACAAGGTCGCAAACCATTTGAGAAGAATAGTGCAAGAAAGGAACAGTGAGGATGTGCAAGATCGATTCCCAGAGGAACACTTATGTGAGGTGATCTTCTCCGCGAGGAAGATCGATTGGGAAGAAGTAATGAAGCTTACTGGCCAGGATGTAACGGCCAAAGGGAAGGAGAAGATAGGTCAAGAGCCATGATTTGCGGACTTGGCTAACTACTTAGTAACGGGAGAACTTCCATGAGTGCCAAACATTACGAAGGCTCGAAGGATGAAGATCAAGAGTGAAGCCAAGTATTATTTCTGGGACGATCCATATTTGTGGAAGGCAGGAGCTGACCAAGTTATAAGGAGGTGTATTTATTCCTGATTGGGAGCAACAAGATGTACTGATACACTGCCACTCCTTGGCATGTGGAGGACATTTTGGTCCTAGGAAGACCGCAAGGAAGGTACTGGACAGCGGATTCTACTGGCCAACTTTAAAAGAGATGCATACGAGTTTTGCAAGGGCTGTGACCGTTGCCAACTGACCGGTGGGATCTCTGCGAGAGATGAAATACCACAAGTTCCAGTGATTGTTTGTGAAGTGTTCGACGTTTGGGGCATGGATTTCATGGGTTCTTTCCCTTCATCTTACGGGAATTCCTACATCCTGGTGGCAGTCGACTATGTATCAAAGTGGATCAAAGACAAGGCCACGAGCACTTGTGAATCCAGGGAGGTTGCTAAGTTCCTCAAGAGTCATATATTCAGCCGATTCGGGATACCAAGGGCAATCATATCCGATCAAGGAACTCATTTCTGCAACCGTACAGTTGAAGCCTTGATGAAAAAGTACAGGGTCCATCACCGCCTATCTTGCACCTACCACCCTCAAGCCAATGGGCAAGCGGAGATCTCTAACAGGGAGATAAAGAGCATCCTGGAGAAGACGGTCAACCCTTGCAGGAAGGATTGGAGCACAAGGTTGGAAGATGCTCTGTGGGCGTATCGAACAGCCTACAAGACGCCTATAGGGATGTCCCCATACCGTATTGTTTTTGGAAAGATGTGTCACTTACCAGTGGGAATTGAACACCGAGCGTACTGGGCAGTTCAGCAAGTTAACATGGATGCTAGAGCCTGTGAGGAGGAAAGGAAGCTGCAGTTACAGGAGATGGAGGAACTCAGATTGTAGTCATTCGACTCAGCCATGTAGTACAAGGACAAAACTAAGATGTGGCACGACAAGAATTTGAGGACCAAGAATCTCCAAGTTGGCCAGAAAGTACTACTCTTCCAGTCGAGGCTGAAGCTAATGCCTGGGAAACTCAAGTCGAAATAGACAGGACCTTACATCATCACCGCACTTCGTTCTAATGGAGCGGTCGAGATTTCAGGGAGTATCCCCAACTCTGAACCTTTTGTCGTGAATGGACATAGGCTGAAAATATATAGAGAAAATGCAGAGATGTGTGTAGTGGAAAAAATTCAAGTACACTCTAATAGCGTCTAATGATCAGTAGGATAGGGGTTTGGAATTCCACCTAGCCAACTTTATATGATTTGTGCTTATCGACCAGGTAGAATTTCAAACGGCCTTAGTAATGATGTAAATATTATAAATATTTAGTGATTTAATTTTAAGAATGTAGGAAAAGAATAAAAATACCAAAAAGATTTTCGGACCTTAAATATTAATTTGGGGTACGTACTGACCACAAGGATACCAATTTGGTGAAACTCTAAATTGCATTTAAGAGTTCATTTTTTTACTTTATTTCTATTTTAGTTAAGTTAGAGGGAGATATTAAGTGGAGGTTTGAATTTAGCCATGTGGTGCAGCTTTGCAGGCGAGGACAGTGACTGGGAGGGCGCGTGTGGCCGAGACTTGACAGGCAATGTCCAATCAGCAACGAGAACGCCCAACCGCGTCTCTCCCGAAATGTCGCAGCCTGGAACCGCCTATAACTGGTCAAAACCCTTAACCACCCACCACTCTATAAAGGCCCCAACCGCCTATCTCCCTTCACTTTACAAACCCTTACCTGCATTCTCTCACCCAAAACAACCGCTCTTGACAACCACCCCCTCCAAATAACCACCGTGAACCACCACCGGAAACAGTGAACCACCACCGATACAAACCATGGGAAAGAAGAAAGCAACCAACAACCCAACCTCTACCACCGACGAAAACCACCCAGAAGTTCGAACAACAGCAGATACGCGGCCGCCAAGTCCGCAATGATCTCAGCCAACGCCGACGCCATAAATTCCGGCAATGGTTCCTTCAGACGCACTGGCGGCGTATCTCAGGCAGCAAGACCAGAACAAGGATTGGACGGCGACCCTGACTGGATTTAGCCTGGCCGGAGGAATGCCGACAATACCGACCCCTACCCCAGAAATTCCGACCACCGTCAACCTGCCTACCACCACCCCAACTTCCTCAAATCCCATATCCGAAAAGGCCTCTCCAACGACACCTGCACCGTCGGAACCCTCTAACCCTTCTCCCAAACACCAACAAACAGAGCCACTCGACGTTAGCCCCTTTCCGCCTATCAAGACCCTAACCGGGGAGAAACAGAAGAGAAATACAGCGAAAGGAAGGTGAGCGAAGGAGAGGAGGATAAATCAGAGCAAACACCAATCACAGGGCCCATAATCCAAGAAGCAGAGAGGGAGGAGATAAATCTAAATGAAATGGCCAGGAAGAAGGGGCTAATGACTGATGATGAATTCTAGTCGGTTTTAGGTGAGGGAAACAGGATAGTGATAAATACTGAGGGGGTGGCTGAGGTTCTGGACCTCGCATCCCAGGCAGTAGGGGAAGGTGAAGCATCCATGGTAGCAGAGGAGTCAGAGGGTGTTGTCCACCAACTAGTGGAGGAGATGAGAGAAAAACAAACTGAAGAAGTGAAGCAGCCTGAAGAGGAGAGGCAGGAATCAGAGACACCCCAGTTAGAAGCGAAGGAGGGTGAAAAAGGAGCAGAAGAAGAGGCCGGAGTACAACCTGAGGAGCCGGAAACTATAAACCCAACTGTGGCAAAGCCAAAGTCAGCCAATAGGAAATTGGTGTTGAGAAGCGACCCCAAGGCAGAAAGGAAGAAACCCAAGAGAGTGTCACAGAGATGCTTAGGAAAGTGGACGTCCAGCAAGGCAGGAGCAAACACGGCAGCAGATGCAGTGGAGATCTCTAGTGAAGATGAGAGGACTACTCCTACAAAACCTGGGGATGAGCCCTCGACAACTAGTCAGAAGGACTCCCCAATGGCAACAGGGACGGTTCCACCAACGCCAAATGACCAAGAGAAAGGAGCTGACAAGGTGGCTGAGGGTCTGGACCTCGCATCAAAGTCAGTAGGTCAAGGGGAGGCGAAGGATGATAACACTCGTGCCTGCGGGGTGACCGAGCCTACTGCCCAAGAGGAACCTTCAACACCAGCCGTCGAGAAAACTAAGGAAGACAAAGAGGAAGACAAATACCTCTAGGAAAGGAAGCGGAAAGGGAAGATCCCTGCCAAGAAGAAGCAGGTCGTAATGAAGCAACGCACAGCCAACACCAGCATCGTGATCGGAGAGCCAGAAGAGAGGAAGAGGTTAAGTGACAGTGGTTACACTTCCAGCGAAGAGTCGGAGTCAGAGAGTGACATCTCTCTAGACGGTGAGGAGTACCATGAGCAGCAGCTCCCCGACAACCACCAAGAGCTAGTCCACCCTCCGGTGGAGAGGGTTGTGTACCGACGGTGGCGGGTTGAGCTCACTGATAAGCTAATGGAGGACATGAAGCACTACAACACCAAAAAGCTCCAAGATGCCTTTGACGACAAGGAGGATAGCAGCAAGCAAGTTAAATGCGGCAAGGTACTCCACATACCCTCTCTAACTGAGTTGTCTGTGCGTGACTCCTTCCTGGCCAGTATGGGAGCATTGGGTTTTGAATGGCTTTTAGAGAATAGGGACCCGGAGATATCGGTAAGGTTAGCCAAGGAGTTTTTCACTACGTTTAGGTTCCAAGTCACAAACGGACCTAGACGAGGTGTCAATTTCCATCAGAATGTTTGGTAGGGAGTTGTCCATGAGTCTGATCGAGTGGACTATGCGATTGGGGATGTGTAGACTGGAGGAGGCTATAGGACCGGAATGGAGAAGCCGAGAGAGGAGAATACCAAGGAGGCTGCACTTGGGATTCTGGACAGCCTACCAATGACACCTGATAGCTACCCACCCAGCCAGGAACCTGTCCCTCTGCAACATACCAGGAGCCTTCGTGCGCAACAACATTATTGTGACTAAAGTAGATAACCTATCCCCAATGTACATGGTCGACTCTCCTGGCCTGTTGGATATCCCCTTCTTCGTCCGTACCAACATCGTGTACTACCGAGAAGGAGTCCCTCAGTTCAACCCAATGGGAGAAGTCCCTGGTGGGAGGTCACAATAAACAGAGGCAAGCAAATCTGGAGAGGGCAGTAGCCGAGCTAGCAGAGGAGAACAAGCAATCGCGAGCAGAGATGGCGAGACTAACAAGACTGGCAGATATGGCGAGACTGACAAGACTGACAAGCCTGATGGAGTTAGCGAGAGGAAAAGAAGGTACCGGAGCTGGACCAAGTGGTCATGGAGGCCATGATGATGAACCAACTGAATCCGAGAAGGAAGAAAGCGATGGACTAGTGGAGTCAGAAGGGAACCAGACAGATGCTGCTGAGGAAGAACCCGAGGAATCACCTGCACAGAGTCTTGCCCCAAGAAGGAGCAGGAGGAACGTTCGACAAGGCACCCCGCCGAGCAGTTAGTTTTCTTTTTAATTTTTAGTTTTTTCTTTTATTTCTATTTTCTTTACCTTTGTTGTGTAGGTAGGATTATATGTGTAGTTTATGTGTGCAAACCCCATTCACAACACTTAGCCTATTCAATAGTCTAAGTGTGAGAAGTAAATGGTTTGCTACTTTGGCGCATGTATTTATGTTTATATGTTATTGTCATATGCATGCTAACTCACACTTAGCCTGCTGCGTAGTCTAAGTGTGAGGAGTTTATATGTTTATGTGTCATGTTTAGTCATATTTTGTTTTGTTTTGTTATGTCTATGTATGTGTCTAAAACTCTCCCACTTAGTCTATTGCATAGTCTAAGTATGAGAAGTTTTTAGATATAATATGTGTTTTGTTATAAATGTGTGTCTGTCATACTAGCCATTCCCATTTTTCACTTCACGGCCTATATCTGGGGCAGACACTTGTGAAGAGAGAGGGGGGAGCAAATGGCCAGTATGACATGTATATATGTGTTATTCGAGTCAGCTACATGTTAGTGTCTTTAGGATTTGTTTAAGTCCAGGATTTATGTATATGTTTTTATGAATGGGCTTAAAACTCAACTACTTCAAACTGACGGTGAGGAAAATTGAGGGAGATAAGGCATGCTGGAAAACAGAAACCACCCCCCCCCCCCCCCAAGTAGCCCCTAGTCGGTATAGATGATGCAAGTATGAAGGAAAAAATCCATCCTTTAGGTCAGACACAAAAGCCCTCTTAAATGGTGAGTTAGAAGCCTAAAGTGGAACTACTATCCACTAAAAACATAAAAAAGAAGAGTGGTTGCCATATGATGTCTAGGGCAAGGTGTCTGTGTATGTACAAGGCATAAGGCAAAAAGGCAACTGGCCAGGAGGACATACAAGAAGAACCAGCTGAAAAAGAGAAAGTCAAGTAGAAAGGAGAAAATCGACCCGAAAAAATTCCAGGTCCAAAAAAATAATAAGAAGGAATAAGGGTGGCAAAGCCACATAAAAAGATCGAAGAAAATGGTCGAAAAGACTTGACCACAAAAAAAAGGAGAAAGAAGGAATAAGGGTGGCGAAGCCACTGACCAATTGGAGGCCAATATCAGAAATTGTCCAGCCGAAGAGAAGCACTAGCCAGAAGCCTAAATGCACACAGTTCCCCCACATCAAATAAAATAGTTAGTTTTTTAACCTTAGAGCTTTAGGAACCTCCACCCCAAACACTACAAACCAATAGTCCCGTTACAAGCCTTAAAGACCTTCAGGAGCTGCACGTGAGATCTGAGTCCAAAGCGTCTGTGGTTTGGCATTGAGAAAAAAATAGTCCTAACATCCCCTGTGAGGAATGAGTGACTGAGTGAATCCAGTGTTTGGCCTAGAGTTGGGTTATCCTAACAAGCAGATGTAGTGACTGGGAAGGAAAAAGGGGGGCGGCGGAAGTTCAAGGCTGTCTAAGGCCGGATTGCACCTGATCCCAAGAGGAGGGATGGTTGAAAATATAGCATGTTCTATGTGTTTTGTTTTTTTTATGTGTTTATGTGTGTGTCGTTATTTGTTTTCTCTATTTGCGTCAAAGTCTAAAGTCTTGTGTCTAGTTTAGGTAGAGTCGGTCAGGGTGAGTAACCAGGCTCGAATTCGACTTAGTTCTTTTTGTTTGTCTTCACGCTTGAGGACAAACATGTGGTAAGTGTGAGCAGTTTGATAAGTCGTATTCTAAGCCTTGGTTGCTGGTCAGTATGTCTTGGTTTGCATGTATTATCTGCAAAACATTTGCTTAAGTGTGCAGGAAAAAGGGGTCCAAGTCAGTAGGAGACGGTTCGGACGACGCAGGTGAAAAGAGAGCTGGTAGGGTGCAATACTGAACAGGATGCATGCCAGAGAAAAGGCTCGAGATGGAGAAGAATGATAGCTGGGATGATTATAAACAAGGGCAGAAAAGTCAATTCGTGGAGGAAGTCTACCCTAAAAGCTAGGGCAAGCCTCCCTATAAAAGAAGCCACTTGGAAAGAGAGAAAGAATCGGAGTTCGAAAAGCCCAACCTCCACACTTAGTTAGAGTTCTCTCGACGATCAGTTCCTTCAGCATTGTCCACAATCTTCTCGTTCTTCGCCACAGCTATGGTCACCTGAAGTCCAGCAGTCCACCAGAGAATCATCATCCCACCGTTCCAGCCAGTTTGATATCGTAGCAGTAGCAGTTTCATCGCCCGGAGTGGCATAAACAATCTTTAATCGCTTTCCTAGTTTATGTTTACTTTCTTTCTTTGTTGGATATGTTGCAAACATTTGATCTTGTTGCCTTTTGAAGTATTTCGTTAATATCCGAACGTTTAATTATGATGATCTTATTTCGTATCTCTCTTTGGTTTGAATTTGCTTCCATCTGCCTAAGAAAGTTAGATCTAGTTGTCGCTTTTAATTTCTAAGTGTTTGGCATGTTCTCGTTTGAGTGGGCTAATCTGGAGTTGTTGATCGAGATTTTCAGTTCATGTTTCAATTTAAGTTTTCGTGCATGAGTTTCATGTTTTGCGTTGTCATCACCACCTTGCTTGTTAGCTAGTAGGAGTAAACTGCAGTTTAGCCATTAATCTTAAGTTTAAGCTTTTTAATTGATGGATCTTGTGTCTCAATTTGTTGATCTGAGTTCATCCATGGAGTTTGAGTTCATGTAATTTCTGTTAATACTTGTTGAAGAAGAAAACATTACAATCTACTTTTGCTTTGGATCACTTTTGCTTTTTAGTTACTTTTTGCTTTTGTCCTTTACTTTTCAGTTGTACCCTCCAGACCTGTCAGAGTAGCCACCTAGCCACCAAATATACCCTGCTATTCTAAGTTTCCTTATTTAGTAACTATCTACTTTCCACATGTCTCTGAGATACTTTGTCCCCTATTTTCACGAACGCAACCACATGCCAGTCACTTTCACACCCACTAGTCAGTAGAGTACCATCTTTAGTTTCCGTCTAGGTAAAACCTCAACCCAAAAGCGTGGTAGCTAACCAAAACCTTCCCAGATTATCACCGCAATTATCCGAACATGTCCATCTCTGTGGGATTCGACCCTTACCTCCAGTATACTAGCCAGTAGAAGTGGGTTGAGGAATTTTTTTGATATACCAGGTTCCGGTCGTCGTGCCAACGACTCAGCTGGGTTGGGACTTTAATCCTGATCAGTTGGACGCACCTCTCTTAAATTAACACAGACAACCGTGACCCACGAGAATATCAATAATGTTAGTGGAGATTGGGTCCACATTATTGTAATGGTATAAGTTGTTACTGTTAATGGTATAAGTTGCAAACAAAATGATATGTACGGTAATATGTTGTTTGAATTTTTCAAATTTAGAAAGTTCATACTTTTTTGGGACGGACGGAGAAAAGAAATAGTTCATATTCTTTAAGGACCGAGGAAATAAAAATCAATATGTACTTTTTTTTCACTATAACATATTTAGAGCCTTGTAGAAGGATGGCAATAACCCATACATAAACATTTATTAGCATTATACTTTGCGAAAAAAAAATTGTATTAATTAAACTTGTGATAATATTTTACCTGAGTTACAAAACTTTATAATGTTAAAAAAGTTGGCCACTTAATTTTGTTTCTTGCGTCATAAATTTAATAACATTTATTTGTCCCACTTGCTTTTCACAAAACATTTAGCTTTTTTCACAAATTTGTCCCACTTGCTTTTCTTCCCATGCCCATTATTTTCAGTAAGGTTTTCCTTCCTAAATCGTCACGCTCACGCGGCACTCTTGCTAAATTAGTTATAAGGAGGATTGTTATTTTTAGAATTAATATGAACACGAAAATATTGTACTAATTGATAACAAAAACTAAAAACATAAAAATAGATCAAGTGACACATTAAGAATTACAATAATCACAAATGATTAAATGGATAAGTTTGAGTGTTATTTGCATGTACTTGTATTTCATGTGAATTTCACGTGTTAGTTGTCTACATACCTATTGAGATTGACACGCATATCCATTTCTGACCAAGATTTGAAAGTTGAAACTATCTTATCCTTTAAAGCCCTATAATCATTCTCTAAATGCTAAATTAATGTTCCCTATCGCTATAACTTATTTTCTACGAAAAATATTTATAATAATTTATTTGTTTCTTATCGTGTTGAATACATAAATACGTTTGTCGAGACTCCAAGACTTGCCAAGCCAGGAATTAAACACCAAAATGGAATTGAAGCATAGAATTAAAATCCTTAAAGATGATAAACATAGGTTATATATATATTGGCAAGTCAAATCTGATAGAGCACTTTCTCAAAGACCTTCATATGATCCGCCCGCATGGAAATGGCGACGGATAGGCTCCTGTCGTTGGTCGGACTAGGCAAGACGTAGGCCAGACCCTCGTACGCGATGCCACCAGGCCCCATAAAGATGGGCCTTCCCCAGCCAAAATCAGCATCATGGACCGGGAGCCTCACCCAGCTGGTTATCCCGAGGTTAGGGCAACAATAGGTGTGGGGCCCTCGAACAAGCTGGGCGAGGTCGGGCTGGATCTCCAAGTAATCCAGAGCCGACCTCAAGTAGTCATTATCCATTTGGGCCAATCCATTATGGATCTTACTAGCGCCGTAGCAGAGGGGCTTAGACTCCAGGTCCCGTGCCAAGGCTACTGGCGTGGCATTGAAAATGACATTGCCAAAGTAGCCAGGAGGGAGCGGGGGCTGGAGCCTTGACCGCCCCTCTACTGCGGTGTATAGCTTTGTGAGTTGGTCATGTGGTAAAGCACGTGCCTTGCAGGCACAACGCCATATGTGGGCCGATAGTAGCTCATAGGTGCTATAAGTCACCGATTCGCCCTCGTCCTTGGACTTGGCTTTCAGAGCATCAAGTAGTTGTCGCGCTAGCTTGAATATCGAAACCACTGGCTCATCCATACCTCGATGAGTCGTTGTCGTCTTCATGGCCGGTGGGGGATGGTACTCGATGTGCTCGAATTGGGGCCGAGGGGGGTTGCGCATCCGGAGGAGGGTTCAGTCGATGAATGGCGGGAGGGTCATGTCTAGCCCCCGAGCCATATCGGACCATGTGTTGATGAAGTGAAGCCCGGAATATCCGTCCGCCACACGGTGATGTATTCCCACACCTAAGGAGACTCCACCACATTTGAAAAATGTCACCTGTATGTATAATAACCAACTTTGAATTGTTATTCACACCAATCATTATATAAACAATATTCACTATAGTCTATAGTTTATGATATACTCCATTCGTCGTGTCCACTTTTTTTAGACAACAGATTTTAACAAATTTTTAAAAAAAAAATAGTTGAAAATGTTAATGAAATGTGAGTGAATAAGTTATTTTGTAACAGGTTTTAAGAAATGTGAAAAAAAAAAGTGAATTGAAAATGTTCATGAAATGTGAGTCTTACTTTATAGTAGTATTACAATAAAATGTAAGTGGATAAGTTATTGACGTATGAAGTCTACTTACCAATTATAATAAATTAAAATGAACACTTAATAAAAGACAAAAAGAGTATTATTCCAACAAAATTGTAAATTAAGACGTTTTCAGGAAACGTGCATGGTCAATTTCACTAGCAAAGGAGACTTCAATATACTGATATATAAAGATAGGACCACATTCCACTAATTGTAGAATTAGATACTTCAATCAATCTTTATGATTCAATAGGATGTTCAATTAATCAATTTAAACTTAGATCGAACAAATTTTCATTTTTTTAAATCTGTAACTGAATATCCAATTGATAGTTAAACTTACATAGGTTGTATCTTCAATAAAAGTTGAGTGAATCTTCAAATTTCCCCTATTGATAGATCGGAACCCAATTTAGTACTCCCTTCGTACTTCATTAATTAGCCAAAAAAAAAAACTTTTAGTTTATCTCCAATTAATTGATAATTTTAATTTTTATTTATTACTTTTGATAATTGATCACACATTCTACTATCTCATTTAACTTAATTTAGTCGAGCATTAATTTTAAAAATAAATATGAATGTGATGAGTTAGTCAAAAGTGGAGTTCCTTACTAAAAGTAGGAAAACATAAATAAAAAATTTAATTGTGGATGGACAAAAAGGAAACTTGAGACTCTTAATCATGGATGGAGTGAGTCTATTTTTTTACTTAATTGAGTTTATTATCAACTTTTTTAATAAATTATGTCAGTCCTTTTGGTGTACTTTCTTGATTTAATTAAAAAAAACTATTTAAAGTGCAAGGAAAAGTTTATTTTACTATCAAAAACTTGGATTTAATTGCATGAGCTTAAAGTTCGAATAAACAAACCGAACATTGCATTTCTTCATTTTAAAACTTAGTATTTGTAAAACCCTCCATTTGGAGTATGTTTTTTTAAGACCTGTTCATGACTTTAAGGATGTGATATAATTTTTTTTAGAATATAAAACTATAATTATTATTTGAAGAGAATTATTTTGAATTTAAAAACTATTTATAAAATTAAAAGCTTAATCCTTTTAGAATTGGTGGGAATATAATTATCATAAAAAATCAACAATTGATTCAGTATACTCCCTCTGTCCTCCATTATTTGTCCTAGTTTCCGTTTTAGTTAATCTCTTATTGATTTTCTCATTTCATATTTACTACTTTTTAGTAACGAGCATCACATTCCATTAAATCATTTAACTCGCATCTTATTGTAAAACTAAGTATAAAACAATATGACTCATATATTACTAACTTTTTAAATTCACTTTTTTTTATAATTTTTTAAAATCTGTGTCGAGTCAAAGTGGAACACATATTAAAAGACGGATAGAATATTATTTTTTATAAGTGTATATAACAAAATGTCCCCACAAGCTGACACATTTGTTTTAGACACACTATTTAAAAATTGATATATTTAATAAGCTAAGCGGAAAGTAAATAAACTAAGTAATAATTCATGATATAACATAAAAAAAATGAAAGTGACTCATCAACCGTGAAATGACGAGAGTATTGTTTTATCAAAACTTTTCCATTGGAGGAAGTGTTTTCACTAAAAAAAAGAGACCAAAAACACACCTGCACCACGAGAAGAGGGAATGTGGATATTCCCTGAGAGTAATCCACCGGCGGAATGAGGCGGCGGAGCTCTAAACTCGGAGCAAAATCACCGTAATCATCCACCGCACCGTCGGTCTCAGCCTCCACAAACAGCACGCCCTCAGCGTCACAATCGATCTCAATCCGACCGTCCTCATCAACCTTAAGCCTCCCCGCCACGGGGTAGAACGGCACCAATGCGCGGCCGAGCGCCGCCCTCATCACTGCCGTGTCTACCGCCGTGGTGGGGCGGTAGAAGTAGACGCTGGGGGTGTGGAAATTCGGCACAACCAAGTCTACACTTGAACTCCACAGGCTGACCGCCGGAGTCTCTGCCGCCGGCCGCACCACCGTCGAGTGCTTCACCTCAATTTTCATATCTGTGGTTTAGTATAGTTGATGAAATTTGAGGGGAGGTTGGTTTAATATGTTGAGCAGAAGAAAGGGAGATCGTCGAATTTATGTTATCAGTAAAGCAAGAGAAATAGAAATAAAAGGTGATCAAAGTATTATTGATAAAAAATGAGTATTTCTAAAATACTAGAAAGTTTTTATTCAAAGACATACCAAAATAAAAATAATTTCTTTTTCGAAGGTCTCAAGGGACTGATATTTTCAAAAATTGTACTTTTTCGATTGACAAACATGACTATACAAAAAAAATTGTACACACCTTCTGTTTTTCAAAAATAGCCATTTTTTAAATGAAACTTGTTTTAATGCATAATTAGTAACGAATGAGCGAGATAGAATGAGAAAAAGGATTAAATTAGTGTTAGTAAATAAAGGTTCCCACCTTGGAAGAGTTTTTTTTTTTCAAATTTTAAAAGTGCAAAAATTTGAATAGATGGATCCAAATAAAAATAGTTGGTATATTTAAAGGACGTATAATATACTACCTTCGTCCCCCAAATTTTGACACAGTTTATCATTTCGGTCCGTCCCTGAAAATTTGACACACTTCACTTTTACTATTTTTGGTAGTGAACCTCATATTCCACTAACTCATTCCTACTCACATTTTATTATAAAACTAATACTTTAAAAGTAGGACCTACACCCCATCAACTTTTTCAACTCACTTTCGATTACATTTCTTAAAATTCGTGCCGTGTCCAAGTGTGTCAAAATTTGGGGGACGGAGATAGTAATATTTTTTCTCAAACTTATATTTTTTCCCTATGAATATTGTGTTATGGATCCATCACAGTATGTGTTATCAATCATTCACTGCATTCATCATCTATGCATGTTTATATTTTATCTGATACATAAAAATAGACACTTTTAAAATGATAGAAGTTTTAATATACAATTGACAAAATAAGAGAGATAGAAGAGAAATAGTGATTGTAGTATTTTTAGTGGAGAATGTAGTTATCAAAAATAGAAGTAGATCATTTTTATTAAACATAACAAAATGGAAAGAATATCAATTTTTATGTGACGAAGATAGTAATGCCACTACATAAAAGTTGAGAATGAAGAAAAATACGCAACTAGTTGATCTGGTGGTACTCTCACTGTCTCACAATAAGAGTCACATTTCGCTATTTAGGTCTGCCCCACAAAAAGGATCGCATTCATTTTTATTATAAATGGTAAGTACCTTCTATAATCCACTAACTCACTTCACTCTCACTCTATTATAAAATCAATATAAAAAATGACCCCATATTCTATTAACTTTTCTAATCATATATTCCTTATACATTTCTTAAAATCCATATACACACCAAACGTGACTCAAAATGTAGTTTGGGAATCTTCTTGAAAAGTCGACAACGCATTCCAAAGTACATGGTCCCAATTCTAAGTGTACATCTTCTCCAATAAAATATCATCAATGACCTAACTTCCTAAGTACTACTCCCTCCGTCCCGCTTAAAATGACACGTTTTCTTTTTTAGTTTGTCCCAACTAAGATGACACATTTCCTTTTTTTAGAAATTTTTTCTCTCCAATTAATACACTCAACCACTTTTTCTCAATCCTATTAAAATATACATCTTTCTTTATCTCTCTACTTTAATACTTACACCCACCTTTTCTCTCTCTAATTAAACATTTTAACTAATAATTCCTAAAACCCCATGCCGGCTAAGCAATGTATCATCTTAGCCGAGACGGAGGGATTACCTTTTATAATTTGATGTTGAGCCACAGAACCATTTATCATTAAAATTTAAAACCAAATTTGCAATATGAAAATTCTAATCTTGTATACTCAATGCAACGTCCTCAAAATCAATTTAGATAAGAGAATTCGTCGGATATTTAATCCCATGAAGGTAAAGTGTTGTGTAACACCATATTAAGTGTGGAAGCGTGGAAATTAGAGTTAAAATTATTACATTACTCTTCTGGTTAGGGAATAGTTCCACAGTAGTTGAGTCATATGCCCTTTTTTGTTTGTCTCAAAGTAGTTGAGTCATTTTTTTTTCCAGTAAAAACTTTATTCCCCCTCTTACTTTACACTCTCTTAATCTCTCTTACTTTATCTATCTATTACTTTCTTCTCTCCACTTTAATCTTAAATAAATTAATTTTTAAAACTTCGTGTCCAAAAGAAATGTCTCAATTACCTTAGGGTGAAGGAAATATGATCCATTCCTAAGACATCATCATACGTTATTTGGTTTATTAATGATTGGATAAATTAGATTAGGAAACACGAATAAAATAAAAGAAAAATAATATGTTATGTGTTTTAAAATAGGAAAGAGAAATAAAATAAAAGAAAAAAAAATTAATTAAATAATTAAAATATTTTCAACATAAATATGAATTACTTTTATTAGGACGTATGTAAAAAAGAAAAGCGAGTTATCATGATAAAAGGGTACCATATTTAATTATTTATATAATTGGCCACTATAAATAGATTCTAAAGGGTTTGTTCAATTTGAATGACTTTCTCTTATTATTTTGTACTTTCCCCATCTCATTAACATATGAGTAATTAAAATGACAGAATAATTAACGCATAATTAGTAATGTAAGAAAGATGTTGAGAAATATAGTTAAAATAGTGCTAATGAATAATGCGACTTACATTATTATTAGTGTTTAATGAATTGTAATGGTGAGCTATGACATAGTAATATAAATTTTAAATAAATTGATATATGGGTAATGAGTTGAGGATAACTTTCCACAAAATATCCATATTTTAAAGGGAAGCATGAAAATAGAATGTGCACATATTTTTTGGGACGAAGGGAGTATAATGTTCTACTTAGGCTTCGTTTGTTTAGAGTTAGTGTCCACAGTAGGACTGCCTCAGCGGGCGGTGGTGGAAGAGGCGGTCTCGGCGGTTGATACGCTTGGATTTTGCACTATTTTAAGGCCACTTTTGGCCGTTTTGAGTGTTAAAGTTCCATTAAATGTTCATTAATTGCATATTTTCTATATTTTGGTATTTTAATGTGTTTGTGAGAAATGTGCATATTCGAGCCTAAAAAGATAGCTAAAAGTCGAAGTTGGAGATCTGGAGCTTTCGAGACGTCCAGCGGTCCGCTGCAACTCAGCCAGCAACCGCTGGCAATGACCGACCGCTGAGCCAGTAGCGGTCCGCTCCGGGAAAGTTGTGCATGAAAAGAGGAACACGCCCACGACCACTGGGGTGTACGCAGCGATCGCTCCAAGTGATCTAGAAGCTACGGCATGATTGCCAACGACCGCTGTTCAAGAGGCAGAGGTTACGGATCAACCCACAGCGACCGCTGGCCAAGGTGCAGCGGCCTGCTGGTGAAACGCGGAGCACAATTTGACCTACTTTCTCCCCAAGATTTAACATACTTAGCCACCTTTTTTCCTTAACTAATGAGGATTGAAAAATTCAGCTATATATACCCCCTCAAACCTCTTCAAAAAGGATCTTCTTTCTGCTACATAATTCCAGAGTATAATATTTAAGAGTTCTTACCTGTTCATCAAGGTGCAAGGGTTGGAAGAAGGAATTAAGAAAAGATCAAGACTACAAGGATTCAACCTTTGGGTTTTATTTGATTTATTTCTTATGTTCACTTTGTTTTCCCTACAAACTACTCCTGTTTTTAGATTATTCTATCATGTGTAACTAAATTCATAGGATTCTAGGGATGTGTTAGTAACGACTTTAGTTATACAATTCCGTTTTGCTATTTAATATCCATTTTGTTCTTACTTCGTTTCTTCTCTAAGTGTTGGATAATTGCTTCATGTTTGAGTGACACATTCTGTGATGATTTAATAGAACTTGCTACATAATCGTGAAAATAAAATAACTCAATTACCTTAGGACAAACAAAAAGGAATACAACTCAAATACCGTGGGACAGAGAGAGTATATGAAAAATAAATACTGTCTCATTTTCATGAGAGAATATTTATTTGAAATTTCTCATAATAACTATCTTAGGACGGATGGAGTATTACTTTCTCATTCAGTTCACATTTCAATTATAGAAATTTTATTATTATAAATTTGTTTTCATATATTAAATTATTTTATTGTAATAACATTGATGATTTATATCGCATGATAATTTGGACTAAAAATTAACAAAAAAGGGTAAATATTTGAAAAAATAAAATAAAATGAAAAAAAAAACTAGATACTAAATTATAAAATGATCAAATATAAATTTATTTTAAAAATTTTATAGTAATTTATTATATTATATAGTAATTATTTTATAATTATATATAGTAATTTAATTGTGTCGTGTGTTAATTAATAATACCTTAAATAATTCATTATCTAGATCAATGATATTTTCCTAAAATAATAGAGTAAAAAATATTCAACATTAAATATTAAGAATAAATTAGTCATAATATTATATATATCCTAAAAATAGAACTAAATTAAAGGGTAATTTGTATGCAGAAATTTTGTTAATTTATCTTTTCTTTTCACCTTTATAGGTTATACTCAGAGAGTCTCGAATTTATAAAATGTAGTGTGTTGTGATGTAAGGTATTGCGTCGAATTGCTAAAAAGGAAACACCTTAATTGTGCAACTCTAAAGTTTGGTGGGATGGAAATAGAAAAAGATGTATAGTGATAGTAAGTGATAGTAAAACTTATTTGTCAAAGGATGAAAGTTTGTAAAATGGAAAGGGAAAAAGATATACTCCCTCTTTTCATTTTTAATGATAAATTAAGGATTTAATAATTAGTATGATTACTTTAGTATTTTAATTGTAATAAGAGAATATTTGCTTAACTTTAATATCTTAATTAAATATAAATTCTTTACAATAGAAATAAAATGCAAGTAATTTGGAATTAGTCAAACAAGAGATGTACGAGTAGAATGAGATGAGATAGTACTCCCTCCGTCCCAACTAAGATAACATATTTTTTAGTCGGCACGAGATTTTAGGAGTTATTGGTTAATGTGTTTAATTGAAGAGAGAAAAAGTGGGTGGAAGTATTAAAATAGAGAGAGAAAGAAAGATGAATATTATAATAGGGGTGGGAAAAAATGGAGTTTATTGGTTAATGTGTCTATTTGATGAGGGACCGAATTAAAAAATAAAGGAGTTTATATTTAATATAAATATAAGCTAGGGTTATGGTCACCAGACATCTGAAGAATGTTAAATATCTCTGTATTCTCTTGGCAGACTATTGTAAATGACGTCTCTGATCGTTTGGAAGATCCATAGCCGCTGCAAAGCAATTTCACCGTTCAATTCTCGATGGATCAAGGTACGCTTCCGCTCTACAGCTTATGCTCCTTCTCCGTCGTTCTCGATTAATCATCATAGAGAGCTTTTTGTAATTGTTCACTCAATTATTCCAACAAGAAATTTTGTCTAAAAGACAGTGCAATAAAGTATCCTTTAAAACGAGAAAAATTCAAGTCTTTAATAACAATTTACAATGTCCAATAGCCTATAGAGCGTTAAACCTCAGATAAACATAGCAACAATAGCGAAGTCTAGACCACCGGAAACTTTATTAAGGATGTGCTTAAATGCCGGGCCATTCCTGTATGTTGTAGCTTTGCCAATAAACCTACGTAATTCTTATAACAATCTGGATCGAAGCGTTAACGACATCTAGATAGTCCGAATATATGACGTGATCATTGTTAGCACAATAATATCTGATCCAATCGGAAGTCAGACGAATTATAGACCATGGCAACAAAGTATAACCTGACTAACTGGATACTCTCCCATGTTCAAATGAAAAAAAAAACATAATAAACGTGTTAATATATTTAATATAGCCGGTTCTTTTAAGATAAGACTACTCCTTGGTGTTATTGTGTATTACTATCTACTTATTATTCTCGAAAGACGTTATATATTAAAAGTTACCATTGTAACTTAATTTTAATTTCGATAATAATTTTGTGTAACAAAATCACAGATGAAAATATTCTAGATCTATTATTTTAATAGATATACAACGACGCTTCGGCATTATGGGTCAATTAAGTTCAAACAGGCTTCGGTAGTTTTCTTTGAATTTATGAATTAATTAGTCTATAGACTTGTTCCTTTTAAAATTTTTTGTTAATACTAGTTCTCTAGTTATTTTGGGGGTAATTTGAACTGTTGACCTAATGGTTGGAGGAGAATCATCTTACTAATGCTTAATCATCTAATAGAATCATCTATATAGTGTGTGTTCGGATGGACAGATTGTAGCCCAGAGATAATTAATCCCGTGTTCGGATGGACATATTTTATCCACAACTTCATCCAAGACTTAATCAGAGATGGATTGTGCCACGACTCGCTGTCTCCGCCTCCCCCCTCCGACAAAACTGTGTCTGTGGGGGAGCAAATCATATCCACGTCGGAGAATGATAAAGAGTTGCAAGAAATATAAATGGGCTACCCCAACTCCATTAGTATGGGGTCTTTTGGGGAGTACCCCAAAAGCAAAACTGTGAGGGCTTTAGCCAAAACGGACAATATCATACTAATATGGAGTTCGGGTGTGCACCACCGATCCCTAACATTTATTCCTTTTCTAGCCTTTATTTTTCGACAAAATCGATCTCTGCCATTGCCTAATTTTGCAAGAAATCAGGCTATACAACCTATTTTCTGTCATTTGGGTATTTCAAGAATGTGAAGAGATGAGAACAAAACCAAATTCCAAAATAGGTACTGCAGTAATTTTATCTCCTCATATCTCACAGTTGTACTGTTTGAAAGAAGAAGTCGAAGTAATTTTTCATTTGTTGTTTGGAAGAGGAATATCTGAGGGTGGGTGTATTAGTAAATATACCTTAATTTACAATATTCAGACCAAACATGTTTTTATTTAGATAAATTGTCGTATTAACCGAACAAAGTTGTCAACCAATGAACCAATATTCAAGCAGAGCTATGAAATTGCCGTAGCCGTTTTGTATTTCTCTTTTCCCAGAATATCACTCTAGAGGATTGATGCTCTTTTTTAATTCTGAGTTTTGTTGAAAGAGAGTCATGTAAGTTCAAGTTGTAATGTTGTTCCTTTTCAATTTAAAAACCTCTACTTTTGCAAACTAAGTTTGAACTCGAATCAGGGAAAGCAAAAAAATGTGATATTCTATATAACAAATGAATTTGTGTAGATGGTGGTAGGCAGCATTGCCGTCATTTAATTTTTGAAGTGATGTATTATACTCAATTAGTCACTAAAAAATAGACAATATTTGAAACAATATGGATTCTAATATACAATTGGTAAAGTAAGAGAAAGGTAAACAGAAAAACTTATTGAAGTATTATTTAGTGGAAAATGAGACTCATCTCATTAGAGAGAAAAATTTTTTTTAAATAGAATTGATTTATATTTAAGGGAATCCCAAAATGACAAAAATAATTTATTTTTAAAGAACAGAAAGAGTATTTTTTATTTATTACAGATAAATTCGTGTTATTTTGTATAGTTATTCTTAAATATACTATCAGGTTTTCGAAATAGGTTAATAGTGAAAATAAGCTAAAATATGAATCATGGCATATCGCGTCTTTGGTTGTGAATTATAAAGAACTAAATCTAATTCACAACTAGACTATTACTTCTATTACTAGAAGTAATAGTGTTAACTCCCGCGCTATGCGCGACTTAAAATAAATTATGTCTATAAATTTGTCTTTGTGAATAAATTTAATAAAATAAGTAACAACAACATCACGTAAGATTTAAAAATTAAAAAATGTACTCCCTCCGTTCCATAGTAATAGAGTCATTTTGTCATTTTGGTACGTTCCATAGTAATAGAGTCATTTCTCTTTTTAGTAAAAGTTAACACATTTTTCCACACCTACTTTACTCTCTCTTACTTTTCTCTCTCTTCACCTCTCTACCTTTTTCATTTTCCACTTTATTCTCCATTTACTTAGAGCATTTCCAATGGTCGGCTAGCGACCGGCTAGCCGAACCATTGGAGGCGGCCAGCGCGAAATCGGCGAGCGGACCGGCGTGGGCTGGCCGATGCGCTGGCCGATCGGCTAGCCGCCATTGTGGCGGCCCGATCGGCCAGCGGCGATTTTTGTTTTTAAAAAACCTATATAAACGCGATTTTCGTTTCATTTTCATTTGCACCACTTGTTTTAACGAGTTTTCTCTCTCTCTAAAACTTTCTGTACAAGAGCATCATCGAGCGATGAGTAACGCGGGTGGTAGCGGTGGTGGTAGTGGTGGGGATGCTGAGGAGTACGAACGGAGGATGAATGAGGCTATGAATGCCTACATGAACCGCGAGATGGAGCGGTACATGCGTATGGTGGAACAGCAGGCGATACCTCGCCTTCCACGGGTTATCCACCACCGAGCAGTGATTGATCGGGATCACGCCGCTGCACATTAGCGGCTGTACGATGACTACTTTTCAGAGAACCCGCGGTTTCCTGCCAACATGTTCCGGCGGCGTTTTAGAATGCGCAGGGAGTTGTTTATGCGCATCGTTGGCGCATTAGAGCGTCGATATCTGTGTTTCCGCTTTAGGCACGATGCGGCTGGCAGACCCGACCACACCCCTATTCAAAAGTGCACGGCGGCAATCAGGCAGTTGGCCTACGGAGGCGCGGCAGACATGTGGGATGAGTACCTCCACATCGGTGAGTCGACGGCCCTTGAATGTCTAAAGGATTTCTGTGGGGGCGTGATAAACGTTTTCGGTGATCAGTACCTTCGAAGCCCTACTCCCGAAGATTGTTAGAATTTGATGCAGATGCAAGCATGGGTTCCCCGGGATGTTAGGCAGCATAGATTGTATGCATTGGGAGTGGAAGAACTGTCCGACTGGCTGGAAGGGGGCCTACACGACCGGCTACAAGTCAAAGAATCCCACGATAATCCTCGAGGCCGTAGCTGATTACCGGCTGTGGATCTGGCATGCGTATTTTGGGGTAGCCAGGTCGAACAACGACCTCAACGTCCTGAACTCGTCTCCCCTCTTCAACGAGAAGTGCCAGGGCGTCGGTCCAGCCGTCTCATTTGTGGCCAACGGCAACCGGCATAATATGGGCTACTACTTGGCGGATGGGATATACCCTCGGTGGCCGGTCTTTGTGAAGACGATCAGGCAAACAAGTGATGAAAGGAAGGCCTACTTTGCGGAACGATAGGAGTCGGCGCGCAAGGACGTGGAGCGCGCATTTGGTGTGCTCCAGTCTCGATGGGCGGCAATTAAGGGTCCAACGCGTTTGTGGGATGTCGGATGCGTTTCCCAGATAATGTACGCCTGCATTATCCTGCACAACATGATCGTCGAAGACGAAGGCGTATAACTGACTAGTTGGGCCAATGATGATGAAGTCGGTCCAAGCCACGGAACGGCCACCCCTAGTGTACGACGTGGGGTACCTCTCGATGAAGCCGACCGCCTCAAGGAATTTGCCAACATGCGCCAAATGGATGCTCATATTCAACTCCAAAAGGATATAATTGAAGAGTTGTGGGCACGGAGGATTGCACGGCGATAGTTTTTTTTCTTTATTATGTACCTTTTTAAATGTAATTTTTTTTTTTATCTATGTACCTTTTTTAAATGCAATTAATGAATTTTCCTGTATATGTCTCGTAAATTTAATTCCGTAATTTAATCGTAATTTTAATTCCGCAAATGTAGTATTTTTTGAATTATTTTATTGCGGCTGGCCTATGGCTGGCCTAAATCTGATGTGGCAGGTGGATTTTTAGTGCTGCTGACGTGGGAGAGGGAGAAACTACTGGCCGATTTCTGGCCGAAGTACCATTGGAGATGCTCTTAACTCACCTAACACATTTTTCTTAATCTCCGTGCCGAAAAGAAACTCCTCCATTACTATGGAACGGAGGAAGTATATACTAACCATATGTTGAATAATTATAAATATAAAATTAAATAAGCTTGAAATTAAACCAATATAGAAAAAAAAAATTAATTACAAGGTACCAATTGAAAGATATTCTATAACCATGAGTCTATAGACTACAATGTAGTACTTATTTGTTCTAATAGTATTTATTATTTTCATGAATATAAATCATGAACAAATAATATAAATGACAAATCATGTGATAAATAAATTTAGTGGCTTTGCATTTCTCAATTCTCGACTAGACGTCAAGTTCGCCGATGCCTACGAGTTAGAGGTGCTTCTACTCGATAGGATGAAAGTTGTTTCATTTTCAGAGATGTAATGTCAATCCGTATCTGGTCTTGCAGGAAGATGTATACCTCGACTCGATTTGAAGAAGACCATTATTTGCTTTTTTTAACCTTTGCTATAGTTATTGTTAATTTACTTTTCTAAATTTGGTTTATTGTAATAAAGAATTTGCTTGCTAAGGCTACAATATTTCAATAATCGGTACATTTGCCATTGTTATAAATCACATTATATATATATATATATATATATATATATATATTGGGGTGCGTTAAAATGACAACACTCTTAAAATGACACTGTGACACCACGCTAGACTGCAATATTATAAACGCTAGACTGCAATATCCAATACACTAGACTGCAATCTATAGATTGCAGTCCAGCGTATTGGATATTGCAGTCGGAACAAATTGCAGTCTAGTGTATTGAATATTGCAGTCCGCGAAAATTTACCCTTGAGCAATTTTTATGATTGCCACATGGCAGCTTATTATTCGTCCATGTGTACAAATGATTGGCTAGGAATGGTGGTATGGTGTTACTTTAAGAGATGTTGTCATTTTAACACAATCCTATATATATATATTGAAATAGTTATAAACATATTATTTAGGTTTAAAATATTTAATACTCTCCCCGTCCCAAATATATAAGGACATTTTCAATTTTGGACTGTTCCACAAAAATATCCTTTTCTTTTTTGGTAATTTTCTCTTTCTACAAGACAGACCTCATTCTTCATTAACAATCCTATTATATTTCTCTTACCTTACAAATAATACCAAATGTCTATATTTTTATGAGATCGGGGAGTCCTTTGCAGTAAAATAGATCCCACGTATATATCCATATGACCAATGTAAATGGAACTGTCAAGAATCCAGACTAATAATAATGGCACGGACAAGGTTATACGAACTTGAGAGGGATTGAACCTTAATGTTAAGTAATGTGGTCACGCTAGCCGAAAATAATTGGTCAGTTATTAATATGGTAGGTTGTTAATGTGATTTAATATTACAAGGGGGCCCCTCATTTAGAAGGGAATGGATTCACTCAACACTAACTCCATTTCAACAGCTGAAATCAATGATAGTTTCATAGTTTACAATCGTAAAATTATTCTTACAGGACGGATTGAGTAGTAATTAAAATATACAAGTAAATAAAAATACTTAATCTATGTAATCATATTTATCGTGTTCAATGCTATCAATATTTATGTGAAACGTGATTACTTATATTAATTATATAATGAATTAGTTTCATATTTTACAATTGCAAAATAATTTTTTCAGTTTATGGAAATATAATGGGAGATTTAAGTCATACTCCCTCCGTTTCGCCAAGTTGATGCGAAACTTGTCGGTACGGAGTTTTAGTAAAAAATATTGGGTGTGTTAAATAAATAGATAAAAAAGTAAAAGAGAGGAAAAGGTACAGAGAATAAAGTATAAAGTGAATAAAGTAGAGAGAATAAAGTAAGAGAGAGTAAAGTAAGAAAGAGAAAAAGGTTATCATGTATAGAAATGACTCAACTATAAATAAATTTCGTGAAATAAAAAAATGACTTAACTATGAAGAAACGGGGAGAGTACCATTTAATGCGTATATATATATTATGTATGAGTGTATAATATGGTTATGCCTAGTAACGTGATATTCATAATTTCCATTTAAAAAATTTTGTCTGGTAGGATGTGTGGAGGTGTAATTTCCAGCTTAAGTAAAATTTTGTCTGGTAGGATGTGTGGAGGTGTAATTTCCAGCTGAAGTAAAATTTTGTCTGGTAGGATGTGTGGAGGTGTAATTTCCAGCTGAAAGTGGAGTCATGTAGATTTCATTTGTCAATATATTATAACAAGGGTAGTGATAAATTAACAAAAATTGTGTATACAAAACTGGATATTTTAGGTATTTTATATTCATAATAATTTATACATTACATATTTACCCTTTTATAACTATTTAGGAAAGATTAAGTTTCTAAGTTCAATAGCTGCACATTTAGGAAAGAATGTCATAAAGCTACATAATTATAGCTAAATCAAAATTAAAAAGATAAATTCATCACATTCTTCACCGAACATTTTTGAAAATATTGGGTACGTATTGAAGAATATTAAATTTCTTCTATTTTCCAACACTCAAATACCTTATCCAATAAAATTTAATGAATAAATTTACATATAAAATGTTAGTAGTCATTTAAAAAAGATCATATGATGAATTTAAATTTTTAATATTGTCATCCAACTAATTAAATATTATTATTTTAATTTTTAGTATCACCATTCAACTAATTGAAAATTATTATTTCAATTAACCAGTAATAAAAATAAACTAAAACGTTAAAGTTATTCAAAATAAATTATTTAATTGTGTAATAAAAATGACCTAAACTATATGTAAATACACTTAATTAATTAGTATTGCCATTCAACTAATTAAAAATCAATTAACGCTATTTTGTTGAGTATTATATATCTTGAACTCAAAAATTATGAAATTAATATAAAGTAGTAAAAATTAAATTAAAATAGATAACGGTCATGTGTAGCCAACTATTTTAATACTCTTATTAGTAAATTTTAAAATTGTAAATTATAAAATAACCATAGATTTATGTTAAAATGACAACTCCCCTTAAAGTGACACCGTGACACCACTTATACAACAATATTATAAACGCTACACAACAATCTATAGATTGTTGTATAGCGTGTTGGATATTGCTGGCCAAGAAAAATTGATGTATAGTGTACAACATATTGCTGACCGTCTTTTTCAGATTTTTTTTGCCATGTGGCAGCTTATTATTCGTCCACGTGTACAAATGATTGGCTAGGAATGGTGGTATGTTGTTATTTTAAGAGGTGGTGGCACCCTAACACTCCCCAACAACCATATGTATATTTACTTAATTTCTTAGTATTATCATCAAACTAAATGATGATCATTGAATCAAATTTTTTGTGTATTCAATATCTTGACTTAAAACCATAAAATAAAAATAAATTTGTTACAAAATAATAAAAATAAATTAAAGTAATAACAATAATCATTCATGTTCAACAATTTTAAAAATTTTAGTTATAAAAATGACAATATATATAACATATATACTTAGTTTCTTAATACTCTCATCCAACTAATTGATGATGAGTACGTTGATTTTTTGTGTACTAGAAAATTGATTAAATGATAACAATTACTCACATTCAACAACCTTAGTATTAAATCATCGTAATAAATATAAATTATAAAAATGACTACATGTATATAGTTTGTTTTAGTACTATCATCCAATTAATTGACGATCATTGCGTCGATATCTTTGCATATATACGATTATACTCTACATCTTGACCTAAAAATCATGAAATAAAGAGAATTTTGATAAGTAATAGTAACAAAAAAAAATAATGATAAAATCATTCAAATCGAATGATTCTTAAATTATAAATTATGAAAATAACCGCAGTATATATATATTTAATTGTTTAGTACTATCATCCAACTAATTAATGACAATTAAGTCAATTTACTTATGTACTCTTCTTGACTGAAAAAATATGAAACAAAATTAATAGTCATTCACGTACTAATTTATTGTTATTAAATAATTCTAAAAAGTGACTATATTTATTATATATTTAATTTTTTATTGTCACCCAACTAATCGGTAATTATTAGATCAATTTTCTCGTTACCCTACATTATTTAAAAACCATGAAACACAAATAAATTCGATACGTACTACTAAAAAAATACATTAAAGCGATATTAGTCATCCGCATCGAAAAATTGTAAATTATAAAATGACTAAAGTAAACATTGGAATCTATAAAAATGATTAGAATATGTACTTAATTCATGAGTATAGTCATTCAACAAATTAATTATCATTAAGTCAATTTCATTTTATTCTCTATATTTAGAATTAAAAAATTATGAATGAAATTAAAATTGATATAATATTAAAAAATAAGTAAATTAAAATGATTTGCATTGAACTATTTCATGATTGAATAATTCTAAAATTATAAATATAAATGCAACTACATGTACTTAATTTCTACTATAAACACCCTGCATGTATGAAGAAAGAAATAATGATTAATATTTTCTTAATATAAAAATACCCATCACTAAAAGTAAATTAAAATAACAAGTATTCATACATATGCTTTTGGGTATAATGAAAAAGGAAACCGGCTAAGGAAAAATAGTATTAAAAGAAAATAGCAAAAAAATAAAAAGATAGTGCAAGAAATGTTAAATCATTATGGTTATAATATTTTCTCATGTATTCCACATATCAATTTATAAATTCTTAATTATTTTAATTTATTTTTTCATATATTAAATTATTTTGTTGTCACAACATTGATGATTTATATCGCATGATAATTTAAAATAAATAATTAACAAGAAAAGATCAAACAAGAAAAAATAATACAAATGACAAAAAAACTAAATATTAAAGTATAAAATGATCAAACATAATTTTCTTTTAAAAGATATATGTTACTTTATTAAATTATATAGTACTAGCAATTATTTTATAATTAAATATAGTACTTCAATTATCTAGTGAGTTAATTCGTGGAGTATTACGATAAATAATTCATAATCTAAATCAGTGCTGTCAATATTAAATAAGGATGAATTAGTCATAAAATTATATCCTAAAAATAGAACTAAATTAAAGAGTATTTTGTATATACAATTTTTATTAATTTATCTTTTTCCTTATACAATATATTATAAGTAGGACCCACCATATCAGGTGGTATACCTAGAATAGAGAATTTTATCTCACTAAAGTCACGTGACATGTATAAAAAATAATACTCGCATTTCCATAACAGCATATCGCTTCTTTCATTTTAGACTATTTCATAATATAGACTATTTCTATTTAATAAAATATTTGAAAAGTTATATCAATTTAATAATATAGATCCATTATCCACTAAGGACATCCATAATGAGACGGAATAAAGTTTGCTCTAAACCCCGCTCTATGCTTCACCACATCATCATTCTATCCTCCTACTATTCCACCTGCAATAGGGCGGACCATAGCCCGCCGCCCTATAGTCCGTCCTAAGCATTTTATTTATTATTTGAATATTTAAACACTACAAAAATTGGAAAAAACAACTTCATTTCATTGAAAGTTCAAATTACAGTACGAAATAAAAAAAAACTACAATTCTCAATGGTCATTACGCTTCCAAACTTCTTCAATCATGTCGTTCATGACCTGAGCATGGTCTTGTTGGCTGCGCATTGAGGTCTGTCTAGTTAGAACCTCACTGAAGCCCATCGGTAATCCTCGAACGTGAGGCGGGGTCGTCGTGCTGGAGCTAGATCCACCTTCATCATCGGCCCAATCGGTGACACGTCCAGCTTCTTGTTAGACTATCATGTTATGCAAGATGATGCACGCATACATGACATCGGCGATGACTTCCTTGAACCACAAATGCGTCGTACCTTTCACTATTTCCCACCCCGATTGGAGCACACTAAAAGCCCGCTCCACATCCTTCCACACAACCTCCTGCTTTGCCGCAAATAACACTCTCCTTTCACCCATTAGGAAGCTGATCGTCTTCAAAAAAACAGGCCACCTTGGATATATGCCATCGGCCAAATAGTACCCCATATGATATTGGCGTCTGTTGGCAGTGAACTCGATGGCCGGGCCGCGACCCCTGCATTGATCGGCGAAGAGGTTGGACGAGTTGAGGACGTTGATGTCGTTGTTCGACCCCGCTACACCGAAGTATGCATGCCAGATCCAGAGCCGATGGTCAGCGACGGCTTCGAGGATCATCGTCGGGTGGTTGCCCTTGTACCCACTGGTAAATTGGCCTCTCCACGCCGTCGGACAATTCTTCCACTGCCAGTGCATACAGTCGTTGCTCCCTAGCATTCCAGGGAAGCCGTACACCTTCTCGTGCATCCTCATTAAGCTCTGGCAATCCTCAGCAGTCGGCCTTCATAAATATGTGCTGCTATAAGCCTCCACAATTCCCCTACAAAAATTCTTCAGGCAATCGCGACCAGTTGTCTCCCCAACGAGAAGTTACTCGTCGAACATATCCGCCGTGGTGCCATAGGCCAACTGACGGATCGCAACCGTGCACTTCTGCAACGGCGTAAGTCCGGGTCTGCCGATGTCGTCTTCCCGATACTGGAAATATACATCATGTCCCCCAACGTCTAGATAATGCGGAGAAAAAGATCTTGCTGCATACTAAAATGGCGGTGAAAACTGTCGGGCCCCACCGTGGTTGATCGGCAAAATAGTCTGCGAACAGACGTTGGTGAGCTACGTCGTGCTTGCGGGGGACAAACGTCCGACGTCGAATCGGCCAAGGGATCTGCGCCGCCGCCGCCTGTTCCGTCGCTTCACGCTCGCACTCCATTTCTGTCAAGCATTCCGCCGCAACATCATTAACGCAATCGAATAAAGCCCGAGTAATGCCTTCCGATGTACTCCATTCGTCGCCGTCGGGATTTTTTTTTTAGTGAGAAAGTTGGAAAGTGAGAGATGAGAAATTGGAAGATGGAAAATGGTATGAGAATTGGGTGTTTAAATAGAAAAAAAAATTGAAAAAAAAAAAACATGACATGTACGACGCCAACGCTTTATCGCGTAAATCAGACATACTCTCGCTGCTACCCTGCTTCCTCTAGCACTTCAGGTACTCGGCTGAGAACTAGTTGAGTTGCTTCTTCACCTGGGATCCCAGTGCTTTTAGAGCTGCTCTCTCCTGCGCTGACTTGTTTGCGTTGTAGCGCGTAGCGATGCGTTCCCAGGATGCAATTTGTCTTTGGTTGTTGGCGAACACGGGTCCTCCGAAATATCAACCCAACACTTCATCAGAAGCATGGTCTTCTCGATGCTGTAGTTTGTCCTCCCTGGGGCTAATTCTTCGTTGGTCTCCGGAGGCGGCAACTTCTTGGCTCTGTACTTCATTCTTTTCTTCCTTTCCTTGGGGGCGGGGGCGGGGCTCGGCTCCATGTCGGAGAGCCAGTAGGAATCCGTGGTGAATTTCGAATCGTACTAGGTGTTCAGATCCCAGTTGGACTCGCCGGAACCCGGTGTATCGAACAACCGTTATTCGTCAGGTTCTGTACCCGGCCACTGGGCACCACCGCCGCGACCGATCATTGGAAATCCGTCGAAACTATTCGGATTTGGGAAATTGCTGGGATTCATTCTAGAGAGAAATTGAGATGGGGGAAGAGAGTGCAGTGTGAAAGGTGTTAAATTGATGTGAAAAGTGGAGATATGTATATAGAAGAAATAAATAATAGTAATGAAAACGCGTTGCATCATCCACACCCCCCACAATGGGGCGGACGATAGGCCGGACGATGCGTAATCTGAGGCCATCGTCCGCGGAGGAAGGAGAAGCCATCATCCTGATGCACTTTTTATTAGCACTAAATAAACCTGCAAGTATACAGAGTATATATAGTATAGCTAAAGGTTAGTACCGGATATCGAACACGGGGAAGACTAACACAAAGTGTCTATCCTCTACTGAGACTCAATCACTATTTGGAAAAACATTTTGGTTTTGAAAACTTTTGAAAAACGGAAAACAATAGAAAGCATAGATCAACTAAGAGCAGATAAATCAAGAGAAAGACAATAGAGATAAGGGAATCCCAGGGATGTGTGTTCACAGTTATGGTTATACAACATTCCAACTACAATACCCTAGCACCCCTAGCACAGTTATTACTTTCATAGAACGAGTCACCTAGGTTATGCTCATGCGAAACAAACGTTGATTACAAGATTGGGGTTGTCGATCCTAACACGTAACTCCAAAAAGCTCCTATGACCCTTAAAAAGTCCTCACTCTCAATTAACAGTGCCGTTTTAAAGGAAGCTAATTGTAGTGTCTACTAAGTGGATCTAACTCGCTAGAACTCTATCACAGTTATGAAGCAAGTTATATTAAATCATACACGATTGTGTCACTCAATCATGCAACATCAAAACTACTTAGGGAAGAAACAAAGTAAAAACAAAACGGATATTAAATAGAAAACGGAACTTGTATAACCAAAGTCGTTACTAACACATCCCTAGAATCCTATGAATTTAGTTGCACATAATTGAATAAGCTAAAAACATAGATTGAAGGGAAGACAATTTCAACATAAAACTAAAGCAAATAAAACCCGTAGGTTGAATCCTTGTCGTTCTTGATGTTCTTGAAATCCTTCTCCAACTCCTTGCACCAATGAAGTACTCTAGGTCTTGATCTCTACGAATTATTTTGCAAGTAGAAGTTCTCTCCTTTTTTGATGAAGCTTGAGGCCTTATTTATAGGGAAAATCCATGCCTTGTTGTAGAAGGAAAAAATCTCCAAAATATGGTAAAACTGGGCGCAAATCTAGGGCTTCTCGGATTCGCCGCCTTTTTCCGGCGGGCCGCCGCACCTTGGCCGGCGGTCGCCGCGTTGGATTCCAGAGAGTCTGTTTCCTCGGCGGCGGACCGCCGCACATCCTCCGGCTGTCGCCAGGCGAGACTTCTCTTCTAAGCACATTTTTCCGAGGCGGACCGCTGCATTGATCTGTCCGCCGGGCGCCGGCGGTCGCCGGTCGCCGTCTGACTCCAGATTCCCAAACTTGGCGTTTTGGCTCCCTTTTTTGGCTCAATCATGCACATTTCTCACAAAACACGTCAAAATACCAAAATAGACAAAATATGCAAATAATGGACGTGTAGAGTGACTTTGACATAAAAAACGGACCAAATAATGGCCTTAAAACAGTGCAAAATCCGAGCGTATCACATCCGCAGAGCTACAGTGGCGGACGATGGGGCGGACGATGCATCGGGCGGGCTATCGTTCACCCCATTGTGGATGCTCTTATAGCATCATCAATGACATTTCTTAATTAAGGAATGTCATACACTATTCATGTGCCCCACACCACTTTTATTCATTTTATATTTTTTTTTCCTTAAATAAGGACAACACCTCCACAATTCATTCATTTTTTTAACTATTTATAAGTCTACCATTTCAATACATCAATTTAAAAGTATAATTAGCATAAAAACATATTATTAATAAAAAATTATTAAAAAAACCTGAAAATAGCATTACAAAATCCTAAAAGTTAAAAATTACACAAGTAAAATCCTAAAAATTAATAATCACAATAAAAATTAAATAATTTAATATAATAGCTAAAAATAATTACTCTTCCGGCGGCGGTGGCAACATGTTCAAACGAGACATGAGTAATGCAATAAAACAATTATGGATGTTTGGGGGGATCGCTTGGTTTGGTCCGGCGGCGGTGGCGGTGACCGCGTCATACAAAAAGTGTCGGTCGTTATAGCGACGAACAACATTCCTGATAAAACAACCGTGGAGGTTTGGGGGATCGCTTGGTTTGGTCCGTCCCGTCCCCATCCTCTAGATATACTTGAATTGAGAATGCAAATGGAAATTTTTGAGAAAAAATGAGTGAGAGATAGTTTTTTTGGTGTGAAAAAAATAGGTCATGAATTGAGTATTCATGGACAATTTATGGGGGTTAAAAAAAATGGTAATAATTTGGAAAACTAAATTTTTTTATATTTTTTATGAATTTGAAAAAAAAAATCCAACTGTCCAAACGATGGCCACTCGTAGGGGGCATGCTGGCATCACCGCCCCGTCCACAGCGTGCCACGTGGGCTTGCGCGTCGTTCCACTAGATCGAGCGGTGCTCTCAAAGAAGGAATGACCGTTCCATCGGAATGCTTAGTGTTCCGATGGCGTGTCGTCCCGATGGAAAGGCCATACCTTCGCATAGAGCACCGTTGTTGATGTTCTTAGAGCGATAATTAAAACTAAGTATGTCCGTCCTGCCATAAGTGTGATGTTTTTCAGGCACAGATTTTTTTATAAAATGATATTTAAAGAGTTAGGTGGAAAGAGAGTAAGTATGAGAGATAATAACGTATAAATGTGAAGATAGAATAAAGTACTCTCTTCGTCCAACTACAAGTGGTGAATTTATTTTTGGCACAAGATTGAAGAAAATTATATTTATTGTGTTAAGTACAAAAAGAATAAAGTGGAGAAAGAAAGAAATAATAAAGTAAGAAAAAGTATCTGAGATATTTTTTTTATTAAAAATAGAAATCAATCATAGTAAGACAAACAAAAATAAGAATCCAATCACTTGAAGTTAGGGATGTCAGTGCAGCCCGCAATTGATAAACTCGTAGTTTAGCAAGTGTATAGGATGTTTGAAAGTGCATAATTGAGTATTTTGTAGCACTTTACTTGAGTTTTCATCTATGATCCCTTATTTTAGTGTTTTGATGAGTTTGTCGAGTTTTTGTAGTCACAACAGGTGGAAACGGACGAAACTGGTACCAAAGCAGGAGGCCGGGCGTTTTACTACAACTGGTCGGGCGTGTTTATACTCCAGCCCGGGCGTTTGGCCTCCCAACCCGGGCGTATCCTCTGTGACCGGGCGTTTTGCCCAAGCCGTGTGATAAGAAGAACGCCCGGTCGGGCGTTTTGTTACTCAAAAATCGCCCGGCCGGGCGAATTGCTCGTAACTGCTGAATTTCTTCTATTTTCACCCCGGGTATAAATAGGACCTAGGGTTCGACTCCAGGATACTTTCCACACGCCCCAGAAGCAGTTTCCACCTTTTGAGAGCAGATTGAAGTGACAAAGAATCCGATTCATTAACAAGTTTGAAGACGAAGACGATTTGCCCATTCAATTCACCCTTGGGAGTATCTTTATTAGTTTACTATGTTCAAATCTCTTTCTATGGATTTCTCTTATGAATTTGCTTTGGATATGAGTAGCTAAATCATTTGTAGAGTTTTGGTGAAGACTACAATGAATGCTTGTGATTAATTCATGGACTTTTGATTACCTTTGCTCTTGTGATTTCTTTGTTTCGTTCTTGTGCCTTTTCAATTCAATTGCTTAGCTACCAATTGGGTTTGTTGACCTAGTTTTGAGTAATCGAGAGATACCTAATTAGGATTGATAAAAGAATGAACAACACCTAGATAATTTGCATTCGAGAGAAAGAATTCTAGAGTGAGGGCTTGAGCCTTTTGTTTTAAGGAGTTAATTGTTAAGTATTAGAAGGAGACTTCAATATTAATGATTAATCAACTGGTTAAGTGCACTCGAGAGAGGGCTTAGTCTAGACTAGCGGCTTTCCTAGTAATCCTAGAGACTTCAAATGGGTAATCGAAGTTGTTGAGTTGTTCACATCGTGTTCGTTGTAGTTGGATCCAAGACTCTACCTCGTTCTCTTACTTGAAACCCGTCTTTTGTTGCGTGTTTTTGTCTTGTTTATGTTTAATTGTTTTTCAAAATCAAAACCAACCTTTCCGGATTTTCTAGATAGTAGTCACAAATCGGTTCGTGGTACTTGAGTTACACAATTTGTCTTCGTGGATACGATACTCTTGACTTGCCTATACTGCGATAGCCCCGTACACTTGCGGGTAATTCTCGTGTTTAAAATAAATCGAGTCAGCAATCCGTGGGCTGGCCCGAATAGCCTGCCAAATTTATAGGGTTAGGGTTGAAAACTTTTAGCCGGCACCCTATTAACCCGCAACTCATTAGGGCCCCGAAAACCCGATGGGCTGTCCCGAAAATCCGATAAAATTTCTTTGTTCTATTTATTTGACTCATAATTCGTCACTTCATTGATTATTTTTATAATATAGATAACTACAATAATAAATTTCAATTTTATATTAAATATAAAAATTATATATTAAAATTTTAAATTAGAAACTTAAAATTCACTAAATAAATATATATAAATTTCTTAAAACATGTTTTAAATTTTCTCAAAATATGTTTATACTTCATTTTGCACAAATCCCAAATATTAATATTTATTCATATTTATGTTTAAGTTTAAGCATATATCTCTAATTATCAAATTTATCATAATTAAATGTTTTACATTTTATAAATATAACTAATTTCCACCATTATTTATTGGATTGATCGCATGTTAATTTTATCGGCAGCAACTCGATTAAAACCTGAGCTTTTAGGGTTAGGGTTGAACCTTTATAACCCAAAAGAAATCACAACCCGATTGAGTGCTACTACAAAAATGGCCTGTTATTACATTAAAGTAGTCACATTTTATTAAAACTGTGAGGATAGATACTCATACAATACATTGACCTTTCTTCACATTTATATCATGCACTGATGTCACACTATAGTTAAATGTCAGTTCAACAGTCTTATACTCACAGTCCTATACTCACTTCTATTAAGTACAACAATGGTGATTTGCTCCTATTTTTAACTCACGGAAGTTGTTAAAGGCAAATACTTATACATGACTCTAAAAAGAAAATTTCAAATTGCTAATGAACTTTACTTAATGAAGAAAGTAATTAAACAAATTATTCAAAATATAATTGACAAAGACGGAATCAAAGTTTATGTAATTATAAATTAGTAATGACAATAATAATATGTACATTAGTCAATTATTATAATAGTACATCGAAGCACTAATTTGATGAAAGAATATAAAATTAAAAAAGTGCATGAAACTTCCACTAAAATATTAGATATGAATTAGAAATAGTGGCAATTCGTTGAAAGAGTAGAAAATTTTAAAAGTGACGGCAATTTTCCCACTAAAATATTACATGGGAATTAGAAAGTGGCAATCCGTCAAATATTATACTTACATTTAAGCACTAATTTGTTGAAAGAATAGAAAGTTTAAAAAGTGCATAAATAATTAAAAATAGAGGCGGCAATTTTCCCACTAAAATAGTACTTATTTCATAGGAATTAGAAATAGTGGCGGTACTTAATCAGTATTTTATGACGCCTACTAGAACTAAACCCTATCTCTCTCACAAGAGTCTCTACACCTTCTTGACGGAAAAAATACAGAAGAAGCTTCAGATTACTCAGCAAAGGTGAGGAGTATTCTGGTATTTTTATCTTCCTTGTCCTATTTACAGATTGTTATAATGCTTCTTTTTAATTTTCTACATTTTGTTGTGTAATTGAATTTTTGAATCGTTCAATTCGTATATGAAATTTGTAGAGACTAAATAAGGCGACATACTATAGTCTTCCATTTCATTTCAGTATTCTAATCGTTCAATCCTAAAAGTTGTCTATACTTATTTTATTACTCTAATGTATGCAGTTATGGCTTCTAAAGGACGAAGGCAATGTAAAAAAAATGTTCGTTTACAAGACGAACCAAATATATCACATCAAAGATTGACAAATCCTGAAGGTAAAAAAGACAATTGGATAGAACATGCTCATGCTCAACAGTTGGTTTTATTTGATTTTTGGTGTATGATATTCTTTTCCAAATTGGGTTATTTACACATTACACTGCTGTTTGTAGATAGGTGAGTTTTGTATTTTGGATGTTCATGTTTCTTGAATGTGTTTAGTTAAAAAGAGAGGGATTCATGTTGTGGGTGTTTTGTTTAAGATGTGTTATAATTTATATATATATATTTACTAGTTTTATATTACTGGCGTGCATAACCTGGTCTTTTTTTTACTTTGAATGTGAAATGTAGCATGGAGATTTATCTTTGATCCTTTTGTGCATTGTTTTTCCACTGCTGATTTTGCCTTTGTCTATTGTAATTTATCAGTAAGGATATAAAATAGGCATTTAGTGTCTGATTACTGAATTTATCGTTGATGCTTCTCGGGTTATTAGCCTTGTGTCAAATGGATAGGGTGATCTGTAGGTTGTATGATTTTCTTCATTTTCATTATTTTTTGCCAAAGGAGCTTGCATTTATCGCGTCTCTCCTCTTTGTGTGTTAAGTTTATCTGTGGACTTACTTTTGTACATGAAATAATTTTACTTATTTGAACATAATATTTTATAATGATATGCAGATTTTACTACTAGGACTACATTAGGCAGAAGAGTTTATACTAGAAACATACATCAAGAAGAGTCAAACACAGTCACACATTCAAACCATGAGGATATGAGTATTGACATTGAACAAGAGGAAGATGAAGGTAATGGACAATCAACCACTGTGATTAGTTATGTAAGCTTTTTTATTCTTAGACTAATCCTATTATTTTTTTTTATGCTTCAAGACGGTGCATTTGGAGCTAGCATTGTTGAAAAGGAAAGTAGAGGCCCTACCTATATGAAAAATATATGGGGTCGTCCTTTGAACTTACCCCTCATGTCAGTTGAATATAACGAGTTTGGTCAACCTATAGGTGGTGAGAAAAGCAAGCTTTGTCATTTCTTAGGTACGATTGCAAGAAATGGCCATCAATGTCCATTAGATATTAAAAGTTGGCACGCAATGCCAAAGGAGAATAAAGATGAGATGCTCAATATTGTAAAGGTAATAACATTTAAAGAAAGCTAAGGTTATTTAATTATCATTTAGCTAGTCAATTATATATACATATTTTTAACATTGGCTGACTTTGTGTCATGCAGTCGCGGTTCGAGATGCCTATCATTGCCGAGAAGTGGATCTTAGCCTCCATCGGACTTAAATGGAGAACTTGGAAGCATCATTTAAAACCACGATATTGGGCCGACGTATCTATTGAGCATTTAATACATGACCGAGATGATAGAGTTTCTGAAGATCAATGGATCAATCTCCTTGCTTATTGGAGAACAGATAAGGCAAAGGTATATTTAATACATATATATAATAATCATTTCATTTAAACTGTGAATTTACTAATCCTTTTTTACTTGCTTTAAGAATACAAGTAAAAGAAATAAAATTGCTCGAGCAAAAAAGGTAATGAATCAAAGAACAGAAAAACGTCATTTGCGCAAGTTAAGGCCAAATTGGTAATGTTTTATTTCTTATATATTTAATTTTATCATTGTTTTTTACAATATATTAGTAACCTAATAATATACATATTCATAGACAAAGGAACAAGGACGATGCCCGACTCGTGCTCAACTATTTCGTTCGTGCTTTGTTTCTTCAAATGGAAACTCAAGTGACGTTGTCTCGAGTAAAATTGTATGTGTTATTGATATGTTCATTATATCAAATTTAGTATGTACTAATTTTAATCTATACATTAATTTTTGTTATATAAACAGACAGCTATGGCAGAATGTAGGGATCAACTATCTGAAGATTCTGAAAATGTAATTGCTCCAAATGATATATTTGCCCAAGTTATAGGGAAGGACAAACCTGGTCAGGTAAGAATAATGGGCCAAGGAGTGTGTCCCTCAGATGTATGGAATGGGACTCCTATAAACACATCAGACCGTTTACTAAGTGAGTACAGAGAAAAAAATGCACGACTAGAGGCAATGCTTGGAGCACAACAAAGACCTCGTGCTTCACAAGCAGACGCAAGGCCAAATGCGATAGCATCCGAATCTCTTTCACTACGTTCTACGACGGCTCAAACTTATGAGGTATCATTATTTTTTTTACAGTTCTGAAATATATATATCATAGTCCTATATATAGAGAGATTTAAAATGCTTATTTATCTATTTTTGTTTCTTGGAGGTTGGAAAATATGTTTCCTTGAGAAGTATTTTCACACAGAAAATCGTTGCTAAAGGATTTATTCAGAGCATTGATCCAAATAAAAAGGTTGGCGGACAAATGTTAGGATTGAATTGGTGTGAAATTAGTGTTAAAGTTGTGATTGAGCCGAAGGAACAATTGATTAGGCCTTATGACAACTTTCAAGAGCTTTCCCAAACAATTGGTGATACGGTTGCTTGGCCATGTTCCTTGGTATTCTCTATCTATTATTTATTGCTACTATATAATTACCAAATGCATTTTAGTTTGATTCTAAGTATATTTTCAACTTATATATGTAGGTGACGCCTATTGAGTAGTGGCAATATGTTGATTTGCATATGGATTCAAGGTAATCTATTGTTAATTAGTTAACTAATTATAATGATTACATGATCAATCTTGGTTTATGCTCTTAATTATGTTACTTGTATTACTGATTCATGTTACGTCCTACTTTTTATTTTATAAGTTTTATTTGTGACTACAATATTTTATATTGTTAAGCCCTTAGATATTTAACACTATTAACTAAGGCTTTTCTGTTTAGTGTTTCTTTCAGTGTTAATAAATTTGTTCTAGGAAGTTTATTTAATTGAGGTTTTATTTTATAGAACACATGTAACTTTTCAACTCATGATAGTAATTTAAAATTTTTAATTTTTTTTCAGGGCACGTTGCAGAGGAACTTGTTCTTTGGACAAGTAGGAAGAAGAGGCTCACAGATTTAATTATAGTTTGTACTAGTATGGTCACATAGTTTAAGAAGAAAATGAATTGACATTTCACATTGTTGGAATGCATGTTTAGAGTTTTGAAATACTTTGGATTTTTATATATTCGAATTTTATATTTTATTTAGATGATTTGTTGATAAAAGTTTGTTGGATTATTAATAATAGTTTATTATGTATTTTGTACTAATTGGAAGTAACAAAAATAATTACATATTAAAAAATGTAAATTTTAAGCTTTTAAAGGATAGAAATTATATTTTTTTAATATTTGACGGATCAATATGTAAATTATGGAAATTTGTAGGTGACAAATGTAAATTACATACGATTAGGGGGTGGGGATGTAATTAGAACTATTCACAGGTGGTATTTTGTAAATTTTCACGTGTAGTAAGATAGTGTAATCTCAGATTACGTCTTATCACACTCTCGAGTGACACTGCAAGTAGTTTTACATTACGTTTTCAGATGAAGTATTAGAAGCTTTATCGTTACACTTAATCTCTTATTACATCTTTTGTTAATGCACTTGCACCAACTGTGATTATAGATGAAATGTAACAAAAAATTATATATGCTGACATTTTTAAGTGTGATAAAATGATGATTTTTTAGTAGTGCACGCACCCGATTAACCCAAAATTTGCTGGGCTGGCCCAATTGACATCCCTACGTGGAACAGAAAGAATAAGAGAGATGAGATATGTAATTTTTTGATAAAAAATGAATGAATCATTTAAATTGGCACATCCAAAATATATAAAAATCGTGGATAGGAGGGAATAATATGCATTAATTAATTATATACAACCATCCCATCAAATTGACCTTTTATTGGACCAAATGAAAGCCCAAAAGCATAGAAAATTATGTTACGCCTTATGTTTATTATCTTAAAGCCCATCCGAGGAAAAGCCCACTGATTTCTTGAGGAAAGGGAAAACTTAGTTCTGACTAATAAACACAGTTCATCTGATTTACAGAAAGAAATTGTTTTTCGTTTCTCATCAACGTTTCAGAAACTGCTACATAAATTACAATGATGAATGTAAGTTTACACTGATCTGCATTTTTATGTTCGTGTGATTGCATAAAACTGATGCTATTATCGTTCTTGTTCTTTCAATTTTTTTATTTTTCTAATCTTCTGGGGTAAAATGCTTGCAGTTGGCCGATTCAGCTCCAGCTAAGAACAATTTGCTCGGTTCGGAAGCCGATTCTCAAAGAACTCTGTATGATTATTTACTTGCGAAGATCTGATTATTATTTTATCTTAGGAAATAGGGTTTTAGCTGTCCCGATTTTGATTTTTATAGTATCCTCTATATGATAACATGAGGAGCGAACCATTTTTTTCTTCAATTTCTGGTGTAATTTGTAGGGTTAGTTTGATTCGAGCCATTATTGCTCAGTTACATGTTTTCGTGTGAATGAATGGATGTAATGATGGATTTTTTTTGTGTAGGTATCCATATGTTACAGGGACCTCTGTGATTGGGATTAAGTACAAGGATGGCCTTCTCTTTGCTGCTGATATGGGAGGTTGGTTCTGCAATATGTATAACTACTTTTAACATGTGGAATTTTAGTTTTCTAGAATGTATATTCTCTGAAGATAGTGATATGGGAGGTTGGTTCTCATGAAAGTGATCAATGTTGTCAAAGCAGTATGGCGGTCCATGGCGGTTCGCCCGAAAAATGCCACAGGGATATGGCGGTCATTAATTAAATATATTAAATAATATTTATATATTCATATATAATTCAAAAAATTAGAAAATAATAAAAATATAACATTAAAAACTCTAAAAATATGTAATAAAGCATAAAATAGAAGGCAATTATATAAAAGTCTAGTAATTAAAGTCTTTAGTTCAAGTGTTCAACAAAACATAAAACCATGATAAGCTCAATAGACATCAATCATCAAGCTCAACATAGTCTTCTAGTTCATCATCATCACTATCATCGACATCCATTTCATCTTCATCCTCAAGCTCAAGCCTTTTCCTTTTCCCTTTCCCTTTACTAGGTATGATAGGTTCTTTTTTCTTAGAAACTCTAAGACAACTTGTACTAGATGTAGAAGATTCTTTCCTCTTCTTTGAGTGGAGTTTAGGAGGTAGATTGTGAATAGGAGGGGCCGGCGGCGGGGCCGGCGGGGGCAAGTGGCTGGGCGGTGGCTGAGTGGGGATGAGTGGGGTTTAGATGACAAATTGTGAATAGGAGGGGCTGTAGGGTGATGGGCTGCTGGAGGCGGCGGCGGCGAGTGGTTGGGCGGCAGATTGTGGAAGGAGTAGCCGTTGGTTGAATTAGGGTTTAGTTTTTCATTTTAATTAAATATTAAATGGGTTAGAATTGTTGGGGTGGGCTGGTTTAGTTTTGGGCCTATGCAAAATTCAATTAAAATGTAAAAAGCCCCATTAAAAAGTCAAAATTAGCACCAAAAAAGTCAAAATTGGCCTAAAATACCGCCATTGCGGGATATGGTGGCGCCATGGCGCCACGACCGTGGCGGGCATGGCGGCCGCCACAGAAAAATGCCATGTATCGTTGTGGCGATGGCGTTTTCATTAAAAACTGATATGCTATAGTGCCATATCCCCGCCATAGCCGCTATTTGACAACATTGAAAGTGATCGAAACTATTATGTATAACAAACAAAAACATTAGAGGATTTCCCTACTTGATCTCATTCCTAATTGTTGTAGTGATGCTAGCTGTTGAAAAAGTATGATTTGGTTGTGATTCTGTGGTTGATATTGTTATTTTGGCTGACTAGTGTAAGGTAGATGCTTTGGCTGCTTCTATACGTTCCCTACTTGATCTCGTTCCTCATTTTTGTAGTGATGCTAGCTGTTGAAAAAGTATGATTTGGTGCAATTCTATGGTTGATTTTGTTATTTTGGTTGACTAGTGCAAGGTAGATGCTTTTGCTGCTTCTTAGCATATGTTCCCTACTTGATCTCGTTCCTCATTGTTGTAGTGATGCTAGCTGTTGAAAAAGTATGATTTGGTTGTGATTCTGTGGTTGATATTGTTATTTTGGCTGACTAGTGTAAGGTAGATGCTTTGGCTGCTTCTTAGCATATGTTCCCTACTTGATCTTGTTCCTAATTGTTGTAGTGATGCTAGCTGTTGCAAAAGTATGATTTGGTGTAATTCTATGGTTGATTTTGTTATTTTGGTTGACTAGTGCAAGGTAGATGCTTTTGCTGCTTCTTAGCATACGTTCCCTACTTGATCTCGTTCCTCATTGTTGTAGTGATGCTAGCTGTTGAAAAAGTATGATTTGGTTGTGATTCTGTGGTTGATATTGTTATTTTGGCTGACTAGTGTAAGGTAGATGCTTTGGCTGCTTCTTAGCATACGTTCCCTACTCGATGTTGTTCCTAATTGTTGTAGTGATGCTAGCTGTTGAAAAAGTATGATTTGGTGTAATTCTATGGTTGATTTTGTTATTTTGGTTGACTAGTGCAAGGTAGATGCTTTTGCTGCTTCTTAGCATACGTTCCCTACTTGATCTCGTTCCTCATTTTTGTAGTGATGCTAGCTGTTGAAAAAGTATGATTTGGTGTAATTCTATGGTTGATTTTGTTATTTTGGTTGACTAGTGCAAGGTAGATGCTTTTGCTGCTTCTTAGCATATGTTCCCTACTTGATCTCGTTCCTCATTGTTGTAGTGATGCTAGCTGTTGAAAAAGTATGATTTGGTGTAATTCTATGGTTGATTTTGTTGTTTTGGCTGACTAGTGTAAGGTAGATGCTTTGGCTGCTTCTTAGCATACCATAAATGTTCATAGTGCTCTTTTATAATAGGTTCATATGGGTCTACCCTTCGTTACAAGTCTGTGGAGAGACTAAAGGCAGTGGGGAAACATTCTGTCATTGGTGCTAGTGGCGAAATCAGTGATTTTCAGGAGATCATGCGCTACCTTGATGAGCTGATGTAAGGGCATCTCTTTGATTGTGAATACTCTTTGAACTGCTCATGTTACTTTATGGTAACTGGATATTTGTATATGACTCAATTTTCTGCTTGCTTTGTGAATGTAGCTTGTTTGACAACATGTGGGATGATGGAAACTCCCTTGGTCCTAAAGAGGTGCACAACTATCTCACAAGGGTGATGTATAATCGCCGTAATAAGTTCAATCCGCTATGGAATTCACTTGTACTTGGTGGTATAAAAAATGGAAAGAAGTATCTTGGAACAGTACGTATTGTTTTTAAGTTTTCTGTCTCATGTTACTGAAATTTAGTCCTAGCTAGGGGCTTTTACTTTCTCGTTATATAATTTCAGGTAAGCATGATTGGCGTACATTATGAGGACGACCATGTTGCAACTGGATTTGGGAACCACTTGGCCAGGCCAATTCTCCGTGATGAGTGGCATGAGAACCTGACGTATGAAGAAGGTGTGAAATTACTAGAGAAATGCATGCGCGTGCTTCTTTACCGTGATAGGTCAGCTGTCAACAAACTTCAGGTATGGTTCATATTTCATGAAATTTAATTTGGTTATTCTGTATATGTATTTGGTTAGGATCTTATTGGATATAAATTAATTTAATGACATTGTCTCTCCGAAACAGACAGGTCTGGTTAGGGAGTAGTTCTCTAGAGCTCAAATAGTTCAGTTTGTTTTCATGGACCATCATGTCTCCAGTATAATCCTTTTGTTTAGGAAATCCATTGTTAAATATTGGTACCTGTTGACCTCTTCCTTCGGCTGGCTACTATGTTCCGAGTGTTGGGAAGAAATGTATGCTTATGTTTGTTGGTTCAACCATGTGCATATATATGTAATCTTTTTGGTGTAATAGTGAATGGTGAATGGTGTGTATCATAGTACTATATTGTTTTAACCAGAGTAGTAATCCCTATATGTTTGACTAGGCAAAATACCAACTCAGAGGTCAGAATATTAATAGCCTAATAACACCAGTGATTTAACTACCAATTAGAAAACAGTTAGAGCTTGTTTAGTTAGGTCTTTTAAAACACATTACAGAACTATTATCTCTTGGGTTATGATTACTTTAGATAACTTGAAAACAATGCTCTCAAACATCATACTTATAGATGTGACTTGGCATAAAAAAATTGGTTCCTACGTTCTTACTATTAGTATTGACTCATTCAGAAATTGCCTAGACTTTGTTCCTAATAATGGATCTTGGTTCCAGATTGCGAAGATCACAGAGGAGGGCTTCACAGTTTCGGAGCCATACTCATTGAAGACCTTCTGGGATTTCAATGCTTTCAAAAATCCCACCCTGGGCGCTGAGGGTTCTTGGTAGTTCTATCCCTTCTCATATACATTATGTGAAAGACTTGCTGCAGGTTTCGCTTGTATTTGTCGGTATCTTTACATATAACCTGTGTTGAACCTTTTCTGTTATGTTGACGTACATTTCATTAGAATCGAATTTGGTATATTTGTTAAACCATGATTGTGAAAATTGAGTTGTGTGCTCCTACCTACTATTTCAAACATTAATCGCTTAATCAGACGACTCATGTGATGCTATGAGACACAGAATGGTGTTGTAGTGGGAAGAAAACAGTCTTATTTTCATCACATCACACATGAGAGTAGATCCCCAAACTTGGTGGTGGAAACTTGGTGGAAGAAAACTTGGATCTCTCGATAAATTATCGGAGTGGGCCCCGGAGGCGATCTAGGTGGTGGAGGTGACTCTAGTGATGGCCGAGAAAGATTAATATTACCGGTTCTAGGTCTTGATAATATAGAAAAGTGCAACTAATCAAGATTTTGATACCAAAGTAGTTTGATTATTTATTTATGTAACATTATCAAATGTCAATTAAGATGACGTTACGTTTTAAACAGCGAAACAACATCGTATTATACTACATTAAATAATTTCAATTGTTGAATTATGATTTATGGTAATTTATAGGTGGATTTTAAAGTTGGTATGCAGAATCACAATTGGATTGAAGTTTAAGAATTCACATACAAATACCCCCATAGATTGAGAAAATATTTAGTGGTCATGGTATACCAAGTTGGCGGTCCAATTTGATGTGTCCTGTTAATGCATTTTTGACATGTGAAAATATGTAAAATTTCAATTCCAACTAATAATTTCTCCGTCCATAAAAATAAGGACTTTTTTCTATTTTGGGATGTCCCATAAAAATATTTCTTTCAATTTTTGATAACTTCTTTCTATGTGGACTTCATTCTCCACTAACAAAAATTATAATTACTTTTTCTTTTTATCTCTCTTACTTTATTAAATATGCATTAATTCTCGTGCCGTCCCAAATATCTATATTTTTATGGGACGGAGGGAGCATATAAACTGTGAACATATTTTATTTTTCTAATAAAAAAACATTAAAATAAATCATGGAAATTATGCCCAATAACACATACACATAACACTTATAAAAATATATACACAAAATCTTAAAGTGAACAATAAAAAGAACTAATCAAACAAATAGAGATGTAACCTGAATTAGCTTGAGTATTTCAAAATTTTCCCCAAAATTTCTTTGAAACGAGCAACAAATTGAGATTATACCGTGGATGTGTCGGAGTCTAGTGCTCCGCCAGTTGTGTTGACCTGAAATTCATATTCTCCCAAATTCTAAAGAAGGTCATGCAAATGGATAATTTCCTTCATCCTCGCCAAAATTCATGTTTGCCCAATTTCATGGATGAATTGCTTTTCCAATAGCATGGATGATCTGCGCCTCAAATTGAACATGCATTTGGCTTTATCATTTGTTAAAATTATCAATGGAATGATGGCAAATTCCATTGGAGCAAAGAAATACGTACTACGTCTGCCAAGTAGAATATGTACTTCTAGTAGAAGGATGAAATCCAATCAAGTTAGAGGGAAAAATTGACGTTGAGTCAAAAAAGGATGGGTAGAAATGATAAATCACCACTTTAGGCAGATTTGAAAACACTGCATTTCTGAAAACATTGCGGGCCGCTCTGTAAACTCGGGCCAACAAGAAATTAATAATTGCATAGCAAACAAGCGAAATGCAACAACTTAAGCTCATATCTGTTTTCTAATTAAGCAAACAAACCCTTTTATTAGAAGGAGACTCTGGGCCTAGCTTGCAACCTGCAAATCGTGTACTTCAGGAGAAGACATGATTTGCCTTAGTGATATCTTAACAACTTTTGAGACCCTAGTCCGCACAACTCATAGACTGATTGACCACAAATTGTCATAGAGTCATCATCATCTGATCCACATGATTCTACCTCCATTTGATACTGTATTATATTTGCTCTTTTGATTTATTTTTTCTTTTTATTTCTCATTTTGTCATTTAACTCATCTCACGTTGGTCGTATAGTTAGTGATCGAGATTTAGTTGCAGTACTTAGGTCTTGGAACTATAGTCTTCGTGGATACGATACTGATGCACTTTTTGTTAGCACTACAACTAACTGCAAGTATACAGTGTAGAGATAGTATAGCTAAAAGTAAGTACTAGGATATCAAATACAAGAAATAGGATTGCAACTGACTATCATATACTCCCTCCGTCCCAACTAAGTTGAGACATAACTTTAGGGGACGGAGATTAAGAAATTGTGATGAAAAGTAGGAGAAAGGAATAAAGTACAAAAAATAAAGAGAGAGTAAAGTAGATAGTGGAATAAAGTAACAGTGCTTGGATGTTTACTTTTTTATTAAAAAAGAAAATGATTCAACTTAGTTGGAACATCACAAAGAGGAATACGACTCAACTTAGTTAGGATGGAGGGAGTATTATCGTATATTATGTGTCATATACTACTAAAGATAAGGGGTTTTTGGTTTGACAAAATTAAATAGACATAAACAGCTAAATAGGTACTACATTCATCCACAATAAGAGTCATATTTTGCTATTTCGGCCCATCCCATAATAAGAGTCACATTTCACTATTAACATAAATCATAAGTATGCTCCACATTCCACTAACTTATTCCACTCACATTGTATTATAAAACTATTATATACAAGTGGACCCATAGTCCCCTAACTTATTCAAACCACTTTTCTTTACAATTTTTAAAACTCGTGCCCGCACCAAATGTGACTCTTGTTGTGGGACGGAGGTAGTAATAGAAAGCATAGAATCAAATATATAAAGCATACGAATAATGTAGAGTTTTAAGATCCAACTACAACAACTAAATATTATTTATCTCACAGAACCTCTACCTTTACATATCTATCAGATTATTAGGAAAGTGTCTACTATAGGATAAGTCTTCCTCTTGAGTGCACCTACCCAGTTGATTAAATTTTAATACTCCCTCCGTCCCAAGGTAGTTGAGGCATTTCTTTTGGGCACGTGATTTAAGGAATTGTAATTAAAGGTTAAAATGGAGAGAGTAAACTAAGATAGGAAATAAAGTAAGAGAGATGAAGAGAAAGAGAAGAAATAAAATTTTTACCACAAAAGGAAATGACTCAACTACCTTTGGACAGACAAGAAAGGATACCACTCAATTACCTCGGGACGGAGAGAGTATTTAAGTCTCCATTTAATATTTAGAATCTAACTTTTGTAGCTCCTATGGACCCAAGCCTCTTAACTAGGGTATCTTCTCTCTAGCGTGCAGATAATCTAAGTGATGATTATATATTTAAACATGAAAACTACCTATATCTCGATTAATATAGCTAAACGACCATAGTTCTAGAGCTTACCAAACAAAAGAACAATAAAAGCACAAGAATAGTCAAAATAGTCACAAGAACTAAGAAAAATTTCAATCAATTAATCAAAACATAATCAAAGTAGCCTTCACCAAAAACTCCACAAAAGATGTTTACTACTATTCATAGATAAGGATGAACTATGTGCAGTCTTCTGTTGCCTAAACAAGCATGAACTATGTGTAGTCTTCAGAGCTACTCATAATTAGGGATGAATTTGTGTGTAGAAATGGAGACAGATTGAGGCTCAGAGATGAATAATATGAATAAGGTTATAAGGTATATATAGGCTTGAAAAAGGTTTAAACATGGTAAGAATTGAATCCTACAAGGAATAGAAGAGATTTGGCTTCATAAGGCAATATTTTTAATTTTTTTCGTGTAAATGAATTTAAATTTAAAGGCCCCGCCGCGAAGGACTCGAACCTGAGACCTTTGGCTTCAGGCATTAACCTTTCTACCGCTTGACCAACTCACACACAAAACTGTGTTGAGTAAACTTTTATAATGAGTGATTTCACCGTATGTGGCTCCATACTCTAGAATGTTTTTTTTGGAGGAAATTCAGTTCCGTTAATGTTGATAAGAGGAACTCGACACCTCAGTCACAATGTCTAAGCTCTTTGCCACTAGGACAAAGGCTCCGGACAGACAATAGTTTCTTTCCTTCCTTGAATTTCTGCCTAATTTCTTTAAGCTTTTGACTACTCTGCATAATGTTCGTAGAATGGTCATAACTTTCTCAACAGAACTCCAATTAAGATGTGCAAGATACAGTACGTGAAGCTCTTTCAAAGGTGAAGAAAATGGGATGCTTTAATTGGCTCGAATTAAGGCTGCTGTACATCTTGTTGGGTCCGGACTTCAGTTTTGGCTATTTTGTACTCCCTCCGTTCCATAGTGTCATCATGAAGACGTTTCTTTTCGGCACGGAGATTAAGAAAAATTGTGTTAGGTGAGTTAAGTAAATGGAGAATAAAGTGAAAAATGAAAAAGGTAGAGAGATGAAGAGAGAAAAAAGTAAGAGAGAGTGAAGTAGGTTTGGAAAAATGTATTGACTTTTACTAAAAAGGGAAATGACTCTATTACTATGGTACGTACCAAAATGGCAAAATGACTCTATTGCTATGGAACTGAGGAAGTACATTTTTCCAAGTTTTTTTTTTGTAATCTCTCACAAATACGTCAAGATACCAAAATATAGAAATTTAAGCAATAATGGACATAATATGCATGATTGACATTCAAAACGAGCCAAATCTAGGTCTTACAAACATGCGAAAACCGTGTTTATCAGATATTCTTTACTTTCTACTACACTAGCCCCATACACTTGCGGGTATAGCTTGTAACAAATTAAGAGTTAGTCATTGGTTGAGATTGAGTTTACTCCTATACATGAATGTTGATTATTTTGTGACAATAAGGCTACAATATTTTAGAGAACTCGACTGTAACATGATAGAATCAAACATGTAAAAGTTGATCAATATTTTGTTAAAGAAAATATTGATGGGCTATTATCGAATTGTCTTTTGTTCTATCAGAAGAACAATTAGCAGATATATTGACCAAGGTAAATACCTCAATCATTTTCACAGATATTTTGGACAAATTAAGTTTCATTAATCCTGTTACTTAACTTTAATTGAGGGAGCATATCAAAGGAGAAACTAGTGATCTCTTTCAACAGATAAAATTCTATTAAATCAATATAGAGATTACAAGTAATCCTTTCAATACATACGTAGGAAGATATTGTTAGTTTAAACTCTGATATTAATAACTATGCTTGATCCATGTTTAATTTTTTGATTAGTAAATGAAAAAGTGGGTTTTCGGGTGCTGTGTTAATTTAAGGGTGTATCCAACTGATCAGGATGAAAATCCCAACCTAGCTGAGTCGTTGGCACGACGACTGGAACCTGGTATCAATAAAATTCCTCAACCCACTTCTACTGGCTAGCATGCAAGGTGACAACAGTAACGCAAAATGAAAAACTCATGCACGAAACCTTAAACCGAATGAGAAACTCGAAATTCCAGTTAACAAACCCAGATCTAGCCTACTCAAACGAAGACATGCGTAAACACTTAGAAAATAAACGCGATAAATAGATTTAACCTACCTAGGTAGAATGAAGCAGATTCGAACCAAAAAGAGATGCGTAAAACAAACTTCATTACTAAAAACGTTTGGATCTTAACGAAATACTTCAAAAGATAACAAGAATCAAGTTTGCAACAGATCCAAAGAAGAAAGCAAGTAAAGATTAAACTAAGGATGCGATTAAAGATTGTTTTGCCACTCCGGACGATGAAACTGCTACTACTACGAGATGAAGTGGCTGGAACGGTGGATGATGATTCTCCGGTGGACGTTTGGAACTTCAGGTGACCATGGCTGTGGCGAGGAATGAAAAGACGTAGACAATGCTGAAGGAACTGATCTTCCGAGAGAGAATTCTAGCTAAGTGTAGTGGTCGAACTCCTTCTCTCTCTCCAAGTGGCTTCTTTTATAGGGAGGCTTGCCCTTACTTTTAGGGTAGACTTCCTTCGCAAATTGACTATTTTGCCCTTGTTTATGGTTGATCATCCCAGCAATCCTTCTTCTCTGTCTCGAGCCTTCTCTCTTGCAAAAATTTTGGTCAGTATCACACCCTTCTAGCGCTCTTTTCCACCTGAGTTGTCTGAACCTTCTCCTAATGATTGAGACTCTTTTCCTGCACACTTAGGCAACTTTTCTTGCGGATAATACATATAAATCACGACATACTAACCAGTAACCAAGGCTAAGAATACGACTTATCAGGAAACAAACATATATTCAAAGAACGCGTTACCATAGACTCGAACATGAGACATTTGACTTCGTGCTCTACCACTGCCACTAGACCAATTCACACCCACCATATTTCTAATATTTGTAACGTGTTGACTAACATTTGTACGACTACCGTTATATGAAATGGTCAATGAGAACTCATATTAGACATATTATTCCATAGGAAAAAGAGCAAATACTCCAAGGGTCAAGCACTATGTTGCAATTTTACACAGGTGGATCAACTGGTGTATGCATCAACATCTCTAACCTTACACGTGACAAGTTCTCTTAAATCAAATATATAACAATGTTGTAATACTTAATCATTAAATTATTAATGATAGTTTAGTAGTTCACAGTTATAATATATTAGTAATTCTCAACTAAACTTAATTAATCATAATTTGAAATGAATTAGGGTGAATGTACTATGCATATCTAGATGCACATGAGTATATGCATGAATAATACTCCGATCCCAAACTGTTGACCCATTTTGAATAAGACATCAGCAATATTGAATTGATTTTTTAAAGTCCATATTGCAAACCCAAACTGTTGACCCATGTTTGATTTGAAAAGAAAATCAATTCGTTGCTTGTATTTTAACAAATACTAATAATTTATAATACCATTACTAGATTAGAATAGTGAATCCGTACTAAACCATTTGAATTAAACAAAACATTAGTTCACACCAAACCCTTATATTTTAGTTGATATTCTAAGTGTAGTTTTATATATAACTAGTGTCACCATCCGTGCTATGCACGGTACAAAATAATTTCAAGATATGAAGATAAAAGAAAAAATATTGTAGTACATAAATAATTTAAAATATTTTACACTAAAAAATATCCGCCGATTAAAGTATTCTAATTGAAAAATAAGTATTGATACTATTATAAATAATATGAACATTTATACCAATATCAAAAATTAATATTCAGCATACGATCTTATACAATTTAATAAATTTAATATCTAATATGGGTGTAGTATTATAACGTAAAATATATGAAAAAGAAGAAAATGGTGGATCAAAAACTACTCGATATACAAATAAAAACAATACCGTAAAAGACCAAAGACAAAAAAATAATATTCTTCTCACATATAAAAAGTTCATAATCTCTTCTAAACAAAAACATAGATATTCACATATGCAAACAAAAACATAGAAAAACAACAAACCAACATTTCATAAATTTTGGAAAACTTCTTTATAAACAACATTAACAGTAGAATCATTTCTACTATCAACATCATCTCCACAAACTAAAATCTTCCGACCTTAACGGCTTGTGACTCTAGAAAGAGATTGTCCTTGACTCTTATTAATGGTCATCACATAGGACACAGCCAAAGGAAATTGTCGTCGTTGGAATTTGAATGGTATCCTTTCATCCGAAGGTATCAAAGCCATTCTAGGAATCAACACTTTATTTCCTCTCTTTTGGCCACCCAATACTTTTCCTTCCAAAACATAATCACCTAACCTTGTAATTATCAATTTGGTGCCATTACACAACCCATTTGAGTGATCAATATTCCTTAACAACATCACAGGAGTGCCAACTTTCAACAACAATTCATGATTAGGTGTACCCGAACACTTCAAATTATTCAAAAACTCAACTGAATGTATCTCATTAGAACCATTCGAAGTTGAATCTAAGTTTGAAATACTATCAGAGCTCAAATATACTCTACCTTGGTTGTGATCCAAAGAAGTCATGTATTGGTTAACCTCATCAACAACGTCCAATGTGGGAGCAAGTACAGCACGATCATGCAAACAATTGCTTAACTCTTCAGGATTCATATAAGAGGGATAAATCTTCGAAACGATAATTTTCAGATGATCACCAACATTAGACAATATAAGATTAGAAGGGAGATCAATAACCACTTCACCATCATTTGGACCACCAATAACTGTGTCACCAATAGAAGCAACTCACGAAGAAAATTCCTTCAGTTTTGAAGCGTCATCAGAAGATTCAAGACTCAACAGTCGCATGTTTTTTGTCAACCTCAGAACTGTACAACTACTCCAAAGGTATGAAGAGTTGATGGTAGCATTCACAACATCTTGTCAACTACCCTTAGGAACCACATGCAATATTTGTCCAAAGCCACCTCCAAAAACCACTGTTTTTCCACCAAATGGTTTTTCCAAACTGTGCTCACCGCGTACACGCATAATATCCCTTAAAGTCCTATCAATGGCTTCTATGCAATGTTTATGAATCATAGGAGCTTCATCCCATATAATAAGCTTAGCACGAACGATAAGTTCAGCTAGTGCACTACCAGGTTTTATATTGCACATCGAATCTTCATTCACAATGATAGGAATCTTAAAGAGAGAGTGGGATGTTCTACCACCAGGTAACAATAAAGAGGCTATGCCACTGGATGCCACATTTAACACAATAAAACCCTTCGAACGAATCCCTGCTGACAACGACCTCCATATGAAAGTTTTACCAGTACCTCCATATCCATAAACGAAAAACATTCCTCCCTTAGATGAATGCACATATGACATTATCGTATCATGAACATGAAGTTGCTCATCAGTGAATTTTGAAAGAAAGTCCAAGTGTTCTCTTGCTAAAGCTTCACGATCATAACACAACTCATCCAAAATTAATCTATTATCACATGATTCAAAATACTCAGCTTTTGGATAAGGCATACCATGGTAATCACACAAATTTTTCCAATATTCAACAACAACTTTTCAATATCTGCCAACACAAAATTCTGAATATCATCATCATTAAGCACCAAACCTGGAAACATCAAAGAAGGTGATACAATTAGCCCTTATTTGAAATTATTAAATTATACAATAAAATTTTATAAACATAACAATTATAACTTACCGGGTTGATTTCTCAACTTTCGTTGGTTATAGAGAACATCATCAGATAAATGTTTCCAACATTTTTGCCAAACAATTTCCGGTCGCGACACAGATTCTGAAGACAACAAACTCACAAACAACAATCTTAAAGAATGAGCTGATGACCAAAAAGAAGCCTCTACAATTCCATCAATATACTCTTTAACATCATCCAGCAAACCCAAAGAGAAGCAAACATCTCGAAATGTATCATACTGAACACCATTAATAGATCTAATGGCTTCATAACAGGTAGGTCCCTTGACAACATTCAACAAACATCTCAAATAATACAAATCGCCAGAACCAGGAGCAACGTAAAATAACCGCACAATTGAATAACGTTGTTGCTTAGGTTGCCAACGATCCTTCTTCCACACAAACTTGGTTGGAAATTCACCATAAGTCAAATCTCTACCTTCAGAATATATCTTATTAGCCTCCATCCAAGCCAAGAACTTGCTTTGAAAATTTGTCTTACTATCCAAAACACTATCCAATGTCTCATCTTCATCAAAAACAATATGTTGCTCATTTGGAAGATGAAAACTCAATCTTTCAACTGAAGGATCCTTATATTGAATCTCAAAACCAAGAATTCTCCAAGCACCTTCACAAGACGATATACATTTGCACTTCATCCAAATTTCGTTGAGTTCCATCAACATCAGGTTGGAAAAAAGTTGTCGTCACCCTATCATAACCTTTATTTATGTACTTAAACAAATACTTGATAGATCGCGATTGATTGCACCACTCAACGTTGATATGACCACCATATTTCATAAGGAGATAACGATTATGTGGAACAACATATCTGTTATCCAAGGGAACACCATCCTTCAAAACAACACGACCATTATCTCTACGTCTATAAACAGGATAACCATCATCATCAAACATTGTGGCAGCAACATATTTCTTTGGAAAATATTTGGAGCAACGTCCATCACGCATGCATGGAGATGATTTTCGTACAATGCCACATGGTCCATGCATCATAAGTTCTTTAACGCTCTCAAAATAGTGAGGGTCAATTGCTGCATCGGAAGTGCAGCTGATATAATCTCATCAATGCGTCGAGGAGGAGGTTGTTTATCCTCGTTGCTTAAAAAAAGAAGAATATGTGCATGAGGCAATTCACGTTTCTGAAACTCAACAGTATACACAACTGCACGCGACATATGAGTTTTAAATAATGGATACAAAATATAATAAATTTATGTATAAAAAAATAAGAATTCAAAGCCACGTGAAGACTTAAAAAAATAGAAATAATATTTACTACTCCCTAATGAATGAAATATTTATGCAATTTTGATTTATAATCTAAGTGGAGTAAAAACAATAAAATTTATGATAAAAAGAAGATATGTGACTTAAGATCAAAAAGTATGAGCTAATTAGAATAAGATATACAAATAAAGAAAATACGTGAGAGTTGTTTATTGATAGAGCTATGCAAGTCATTAATCTGAATAATAGGTAAATTTATATATAAATTTAATAGCTTAATTTAAAAAATATATATGGAATATTAAACATATCCACATTATATATATATAAATAATTTGAATCATAAAAATTTAAAACTTCTTCTCACTTACTTTATTCATTCTTCATCACTCTATATTTTTCATTTCCTACTTTATTCTTCATTTATCTAACTCACTTATCATAATTTTTTTATAATCTCCGTGTCGGAAGAAATTGCCTTCACTAATAGCGAAATTGAGAGAATATAAAATTATTATAAAGTCCTAGTATTATACTGGAAAATGCCATTACTAGATTAGAATAATAGTAAGTAATAGTAAGTAAATGAAGAAAAAATAATAGTAAGTAAATAGTAAATGTATTTTGACTCCTAAAAAGTAGTGCGTTTGACTCCACAGTTTTTGTTGGCTATTTTTGGCGCCTAACTTAATAAAATGTGAGTTGTGCATATTATAAAAATCTTGATTCATATATTAAATCTCTCATTCTATGGTTGGACGTATTAAATGTAATATGACTCTTAAAAAGTAGTGCGTGTGACTGAAAAGAAGGACATTTTCTAAACTAACAGTTAATACAATTAGTTTCTAAAAAACTAAATTTATCTTTTTATACCAACAGTTAATCTGCCTAATTCATACTATGTTATCAATTAATCAAGGAGGACCAAATCAATTCACCACAAAGAGGAATTGTGCCTATTGGATATTTTGGTAGTTTATTTTAAAACTATTTAATTGTCTTTTTCAAAAATTACTTTACATTACTGCAACCATTAGATAATAGAAGGGTTTTTGGCTTTTTAAACCAAAACCTTTCCCCGAATTCTGGTTTTTCCCATAAACTATGAGATTTGTTTTTAAAACCACAAACTTTCATTTCGTTAGGATTTTCCCCCGGCGGGTCAACGACGAAACCCGGGTTGTCTACGTATCAATTTTAATCCTATTTGTCACTAAATTGATTACATGGATCCTATTTGGCACAATAATACATACAGTCACAATTATTACATAACAAATGACAACTTCTGAATAAACAAAACACAACTTTAACATTTTATTATGCTATTCGGGTCGGAAATGTGCTATTTGGGTCGGGTTGGGAAAATCCTAACGAAATGAAAGTTCGTGGTTTTAAAAACAAATCTCATAGTTTATGGGAAAAACCGGAATTCGGGGAAAGGTTTTGGTTTAAAAAACCAAAAACCCATAATAGAATTAGATTTGAAGAATCTGCTCTTATACCTTTGAACCAATGGTTAATATACCCAACTCTGAATATTAATATGCAACAATACTTTGGAGGCAGAGATCTATAAATACCAGTTTTTATTAAAGATAAATTGCATCTTCAGTTTTTCTTCTCTCTCTCTACAATCTTTAATACTACTAATACAATTTCAATTTTTTTGCAGAAACTTTAAGTGAATTGAATAGAGAGGAGACTAAAACAACGATATAGTTTCCTCTACTTCTTTTCTCTTTCATTTTGTGTAGTTTATTTGTTTATTATCTAAAAGTATTATTTTTATGGATTTCATGAATCTTAACTAATTTACCTAGCTTCAGTGTTTATCTTTTTAGTTTGTTGTCTCTTTGATCCTATATATAGGCATAAAACAATAAGAAATATATACAACACTTCTATTACAACATCTTATAAGCTTTTGCAGGCATTACACACAACAAAGGAAGGAGAAGAGATGAAGAATTGAGAAGAGAAAGGCATTCAAATTAAAGAACCAGAATTCCCAAACTTGAATCTGTAAATCTGTAAATACTAATAACTGCAGTTTTTCTTTTTTGGTAAAAGTATGTTTTATGGTTTCTAATCATTGCATTATTTTCTTTTGAGCATCTATAAATTATGTAAATTCATCATCATCAACAAGAAAAGCCTAACTGATTACAAAAATCAGTAAGGTAATAGCATATTTGATTTAACAAAAAATTTATAACAATAGCTTACAAAGGATGTTAATATAGTGAAGTAGAAGAAAAGAACATAAAAAGTAAATATTTAAAAAGTCTTCATAGTTTAATTTTTCTAAATCATTCACAATATGAATTTAATCTAAACAAAATTCGAGATTTAGATCTACAACTACTTTCCTTAGCATAAAAGCCTTTGGTTTTCGAAAATACAATAGTAATATAATCATGAGTTTTAATCAATAATTCATATTGTAGATCTGAAACTGAAAACATATCTTTTATAGATCTAAAAAATTTGTTGATATAAAAAAAGTGAAAAAACAGAAAATAAATGAAAAATGTAATTTCAGATATAGATCAACAATTATTGTGTAGATTTAAAACTCAAATGGGTGGAAAAAAAGTTTAGACGCATGAGCAGTTTTACACATTTGAGTTTTTTCCATTTTTGCATTAATATTAGAGGATTTTGTATCATTCATCATATGGAGATGAAGATTCAAGAAATCCTTTGGTAAAAAATTATATTCTGTGTAGAGATTAAAGGCCTCACACAAATCGAGAAATTTCAGAAAAAAGGTCTCAATTCGCGAGATTTAGGATTAAGTTAGCTAATCTTTCGTAATATGGGATCGTGGCATGCGAATTTTCCGAAATATGGGTTTTCGAAATTTTATCCATGTTCTCTTCCTTTTTCTTATTTGTATATCTTATTTTAATTAACTTATACTCTTTGATCATTTTCCACACGTATTTTATTTGTCATTAATATTATTGTTTTTACTCCTCTTAGATCATAAATTAAAATTGTATAAAATTATTTGCCGAATTTAAAATGTTTCATTCATTATAGAGTTAAATTATTCATTTAGTATGCGCCAAGATAAGTACATTTATGTTTTTCACATTGCTTTGAATTCTTATTTTTACTATAATTTTTTTATATTTTGTACTGTTCATTTTTATAATATTTTATAATGTTGGCTTACACATTTTTATTATCTTTATTTATGAATGACTAGTGTCATATTTAATAATTTTTTAACAAATACTAATAATTTATAGTGCCATTACTAGATTAGAATAGTGAATCCGTACTAAACCATTTGAATCAAACAAAACATTAGTTCAGACCAAACCCTTATATTTTAGTTGATATTTTAAGTGTAGTTTTATATATAACTAGTGTTATCACCCGTGCTATGCACGGGACATAAGATTTTTAAATAATAAAGATAAAGAAAATATAATTATGTTTATATATGTATTAATTAAAATAAGCATTCATACAATTATAAACAACTAAAAACATTATAAACAAATAAACAATAACAAAAAGAGAAATATACTTTCTTTCAACCCACTCTGATACATTTTATATTTAGTAAAACGACTTTATGAGAATGAATGTTATTGAATTAAACAAAATACAATTTAAGAATACTTTCTCTGTCCCAACTAAGAAGATACACTTTCTTTTTTAGTTTGTGCCAACTAAGATGACACATTTCTCTTTTTGGTAATTTCTCTCTCCAGTTAATTCACCCAACCATTTTTTTGTCTTTTCAATTAAATATTCAACTATCTTTATCCCTACTTACACCCTCTCTTTTTCTCTCCATTTAATACACACCCACTCTTTCCAAAATTTTGCTCCTTGCGTCCCAGATGGATTACGTAAAATTACCCATGAACTATAAAATTGGTACTAATAGAAATCACAAATTTAGGCGTTTATTTTTCTCACGACAGGTCAGAAGGTGGATCTAGATGGATTACGTAACATTTTTAATCATAGTTGTTGTTACTTCTCTCCACATAGCATATGATGTGTAAAATCACATGGTTAAAATTAAAACATTTAAAAAACAAAATCGTATATTAGCCGATTCAAAGTACGATTTGTTAGTCAAATTCTTAGATTTATCGAAAAAGCTAGGAAGGACATAACATCGTACTCCCTCCGCCCGTGAAATGTTGTCCAGTTTTGTCATTTTGGCCCGTCCGTGCAAAGTTGTCCACTTTGCTTTTTGTCTATTTTGGTAAATGAACCCCACTTTTCGCAACTCTTTACACTCACATTCTATTATAAAACTAATATAAATGTGGGGTCACCATTCAACTAACTTATTCAACTCACTTTTCTCCACATTTCTTAAATCCCGTGGCGAGTCAAACTTGGACAATATTTCATAGACGGAGAGAGTAAGATTTTAAATTTTTGGTGCAAATGCATACCTTACAATTGTCCACGTAGATCGAATTTTGCCAGAATATTTTAAAAGCGGATTGGGCTGGTAAAAAAAAATAAGTTATGCCACAGTTTATGCTTTTCACACCACTTTTGTACTCCCTCCGTTCATCATAGTTGAGTCATTTTTCCATTTCAAGAAGTTCCCTCATAGTTGAGTCAATTCCATATATAGTACTCCCTCTATCCACTTAAGATGACACGTTTTCCTTTTTAGTTTGTTCCAACTAAGATGACACATTTCATTTTTTGGTAACTTTTTTCTCTCCAATTAATACACTCAACCACTTTTTCTCACTCCTATTTAAATATTCATCTTTCTTTATTTCTATATTTTAATACTTACACCCACCTTTACTCCCTCTAATTAAATACATTAATCAATAACTCCTAAACTCCCGTGCCGGCTAAGAAATGTGTCATCTTAGTCGGGACGGAGGGGATAGTAACTTTTTTCTCTTTCTTACTTTATTATCTTTACTTTATTCACTTCTTTCTTACTTTATTATCTCTATTTTATTAACTTTTTACTTTATTCTCTCTACATTTTCTTTTTCTTACTTCTTTTATCTATTTATTTAACACACTTAACATTTCTTTCTTAAACTTCGTGTCGAAAAAGTTTCACCTCAACTATGAGAAAACATATGGAGAAAAATGGAGTAGCATATTTTTGGAAAAATTAATAATTTTAGGGATCAAAATATCTTAAATATATGGATGCAAATAATTTAGCATGAGTATATTATACATTAAATAAATAGAATTATATAAAATATCAAACCACGATGCATCTTTAATTTCCTTCAAACCAAAGTTGAGATTTTTCTTTCCATATATTCATTTTGCTAAAGATATGAAAAGGTTACAAAAGTTCAGGCACGACTCATTCCGTTAAATAAAATAAAATTTAATAAAATGTCAACTAATTTGTCCTTATTTCAGAATATTTAATTAAAAATTATTTTTAATAATAACTAAAACTTGTATTAAATTATGAATATTTCAATTATATTTTTATAGGTCCAATTAGTATTAAATGATTATATGTATAAGATTATCCATAATGAGTAGTATTATCAGAATTAATTTTATATTTTATAATTAATGTAATTATGTTAATTATTGAAAATATGGTCTTGAATCATGCCCACTTTTTATTATATCAAACCCATAAGCAAACAGGTTGGGATCCCCTGCTTATAAAATGCCACAGCAGAAAATGCTATGGTGACATTCTTTTAGCAAATTGATTTATTTTTTTGCATAGTTGAAAACTGAAAAGCATTTTGTACAACAGTAACACTTCCACATTTTTATGCGTATTATTTAATAGACAATATTATTTTCTTTAATGGAGTAGTTTATAGTTTATCTTGTCTCATGACCTTCTCAAAAGTATTTTGTAGATTCAACAAATTAGGCGACAAAGCAAAAACTGTGCGTATAGATCTCTAAATTATATTTTTTCAATATCAATATGTTGTACACAAATGTTTAAAGTAGTCTAATTTAGAATTTTTTGGATGACTTTATTACTTTAGATATAGATTCGCAAGAAACACGGTGTGAGAAGCAGTATAAAACATAAAACTTAATGTAAAACTAATAAAAATGAATCTGGGTTTACTACAACCCAAAATAGGGCGGCGCGACTCCTCTTCTCCAAAATTTCACCTTTGAACTCTCCATTTCAGTTTCACGCCATTTTCTCTTGATTCCTTCAATTTTCCTCTTTTACTCCATGTTTCTATTAACTGGCCAAGAACCATCCAAGTCTTCGGTGGACCTCAGCAGAAATCTCTCACCACGATAACATATCGAACCTCCT